>NW_027332039.1:0-127500 GCF_048418815.1 Hemitrygon akajei
TTTTATACGTTATGTATCTGCAGAAATGCTTGGTGTCCTCTTTTATATCACTGTCTAGCTTAAATTCATATTCCATCTTTACCTTCATTACTTTTTAGTTGTTTTCTTTTGGCTTTCATAAGCTTCCGAGTTGTTTAACTTCCCACAATTTTTTTCGCAATTCTCTTGGGCTTTTATGCTGGCATTGACATTCCTGCAAATCTCTTCCTTTTTTGTGATGTATTTATCCCGTGCCTTCCGAATTGCTTCCGGAAATTCCAGCCATCGCTGCCCTGCCGTGGATCCTGCCGGTGATCTTTCCAGTTAATTCTGGCCGATTGTAATCGCCTCTGTGATTACCGTCACTCTGCTGTAATACCAACACATCTGATTTCCGCTTCTCCTTCTCAAACTTCAGGGTGAATTCAAAAACATTATGCTCGTTTGTCCCTAAAGGTTCATCTACTTTCAGGTTTCCAATCACTTTTGCTTCATTGCCCCACACCCAATTCAGTAGAGCGGATCCTCCAGTCGGTTCAATCGTTAGCTGCCTTAAAAAGCTATCTCGAAGGCACTCGAGAAATCCCTTTACCAGGAATCAAGCTGAACCTGATTTTTCCAATCGACATGCACATTTAAATTCCTCATGACTCTTCTACCATTTCCTTTTCGGTAAGCATTCACTATCTCCCGTTTAATTTGTAGGTCACATCCTTACTGCCGTTCCATGATATATACAGTGTCTTTCACCTTGCAGTTCCTTAGCTCTATCCACAATGGTTCAACACCTTCCGCCCCTGCATCACCTCTTTCTAATGGTTTGATTTTATTTGTTTTTTTTTACAAACAGAGCTACGCCACCACCTCTGCTTCCAGCCTGTTCTTTCGATACTGTATGCATCCTTGATACTAAATCAATATTATAATATTGATAATAATATCTTTCAGCTATTGACGACAGTCATTGGTAGTAGCGGAGGCGATAATTAAGATGAGGCGACCTGGCTTTTCACAAATGAATAAACAGCATTTATCCATACCCCGCCCTGTAATTTCGCGTTAGCCCATTATTCATGTGGAAGTTGAAGATTAGAGTAACTGACAGTGGACTAGCCAACCAGTATCAGACTAGCCCTACAGTCCTCTGGGAACGTCAGACTGTGAGGTACTGAGCATGAAGGGGAATAGACAAACATATCCACAGACCAAATGGTAGGCGGCATTCTGGAGCAGTACATTGATTGACATATGGCGGGCCAATGAGTTTCTGAGTCGCCATGACGGTGTTTTACCCCCTCACGTCCACGCCCCCTCTCTCCACCACTGGGATCAGTTCTGATCACTTCAGTACAGGTAGGATGTGGAAACTATAGAAAGGGTGCAGAGGAGATTTACATGGATGTTGCCTGGATTAGGGAGCATGCCCTATGAGACTAGGTTGAGTGAACTTGGCCTTATCTCCTTGGAGCCGCGGAGGATGCGAGTAACCTGATAAAGGTATATAAAATGATGAGCGGCATTGATTGTGTGGATAGTCAGAGGCGTTTTCCCAGGGCTAAAATGGCTAACACGAGAGGGCACAGTTTTAATGTGCCTGAAAGAAGGCACAGAGAAGGTTTTTTTAAAAATATATACGCAGAGAGTGGTGAGTACGTGGAAAGTGCTGCCGGTGACAGTGTTGGAGGCGGATATGATAGGGTCTTTTAAGAGGTTCTTGGATAGGTACATGGTACTTTGAAAAATGAGGGTATTGGAGCGTAATTTCGAGAATATGTACATGTTCGTCACAACATCGTGGGCCGAAGAGCCTGTATTGCGCTGTAGCTTTTTGTATGTTTCTACCCGCAAATATATGTGCCCCCCAAATCCACCAACCCTCCCAAACATGCGCACCCCCTCAAATATAAAAGCCCCCCATTCATGTGCACTCCCAAACCTGCTGACACTCCCAAATCGACCCACATTCCTAAATATGTGCACAACCCAGATCTGTGCCCACCCCAAATCCACAGCCACCTCCAGATGCACATTAGAGCATCACAGAGGAAAAGTCATTTCAGACATAGCAATCAGCACTTTAAAAATACTGCAAGATCAAAGTTCAAAGGTTAAACTATTTATTATAAAAGTATCCACAGATGAAACAGCTTTGATATTCGCCAAACATGCACTGGAAAAACATGAAATACGTCTACATCCTAAATCCATGAGCACCTCTAAATCCACCAACTCCCAAATTCAGTGGGTAGCAACAAATCCACTGACATTCCCAGATCTGCGCACCTCCACAAATCCGTGAGCACCCTCGAGTCAGTGTGTGCTCACAACTCTACCGGCATCTCATATCCGCTGACAAACGCCGATATCTGCGTCCGTCCGCAAATCACTGTGCACGCCCACATTCGCCAAAATCCCCTCCGTCAGTGCAATCTTCAAATCTGTCTGCACCCCCAAGTCCGTGCGCACCCCCGAAGCTGCCGACACTCCTATGGCGCTCACATACCCAGATCCGTGCGCATCCAAACAGACTGGCCTCCCAAAACCACATTGGATTATCGCAGAGCAATCATAATTTCAAACGGGTGGATTTGGTATTGGGAAATGAATCTGGTCAGGAGTCAAATCTCTCAGTGGGAGAGCATTTTGGAGATAGTGATCATAAATCTATCTACTTTACAATAGCATTGGGGAGAGATAGGAGCAGAGAAGTTAGAAAAGCGTTTAATTGGAGTAAGGGGAATTATGAGACTATCAGGCAGGAATTTGGAAGCTTAAACTGGGAACAGATGTTCTCAGAGAAAAGTACTAAAGAAATGGGTCAAATGTTCAGGGGATATTTGTGTGCAGTTCTGCATAGGTACGTTCCAATGACACAGGGAAGTTATGGTAGGGTACTGGAACATTGGTGATCAAGGGCTGTAATCCAGCTAGTCAGGAAGAAAAGAAAAGCTTACAAAAGGTTCAGAGATCTATATAATGTTAGAGATCTAGAAGATTATAAGGCTAACAGCAAGTATCTTAAGAAGGAAGTTAGGAGAGCCAGAAGGGGCCATGGGAAGTCCTTGGCGGCGGGATTAAGGAAAACGACAAGGCATTCTACAAGTATGTGAGGAGCTAATGGATAAGACGTGAAAGAATAGGACTTACCCAGTGTAACAGTGCGAAAGTGTGTATGGAACCAGAGGGTAGTTAGGGATAAATTTGTTCCGGTGTGGAAGATAAAGAATGGTAGGGTGAAGGAACCATGGGTGATACGTGAGGTGAAAATCTAGTCAGGTGGAAGAAAGCAGTATACATGAGGTTTAGGAAACAAAGATCAGTTGGTCCTATTAAGGAATATAGGGTAGCAAGAAAAGAGCTTAATAAGGGGCTGAGAAGAACAAAAAGGGGCATGAGAATGCATTAGCGAGTAGGATAAAGGAAAACCCCAAGACATTGTTCAATTATGCGAAGAACAAAAGGATGACA
Source organism: Hemitrygon akajei (assembly GCF_048418815.1). Classification (NCBI taxonomy): domain Eukaryota; kingdom Metazoa; phylum Chordata; class Chondrichthyes; order Myliobatiformes; family Dasyatidae; genus Hemitrygon; species Hemitrygon akajei. Next base: position 3,448 of record NW_027332039.1, read on the forward strand.
GGAGTGAAGGTAGGACCGATTAGAGATAAAGGTGGGAAGATGTGCCTGGGGGCTTTGAAAGTGAGCCATGTCCTCAGTGAATACTTCTTTTCGGTATTCACCAATGACAGGGAACTTGATGACGGTGAGGTTGATGTGCTGGAGCATGTTCATATTCAGGGAGAAGAGGTGTTGGAGTTGTTAAAATGCATTAGGACGGATAAGTCCCCGGGGACTGACGGAATATTTCTCAGGCTGCTCCACATGGCGAGGGGTGAGATTGCTAAGCTTCTGGCTAGGATCTTTATGTCCGCGTTGTCCAGGGGAATGGTACCGGAGGATTGAAGGGAGGAGAATGTTGTCCCCTTGTTCAAAAAAGGTAGTAGGGATAGTCCGTGTAATTATACACCAGTGAGCCTTACGTCTGTGCTGAGAAAGCTGTTGAAAAAGATTCTTAGTGTTAGAATCTATTGACATTTAGAGAATTGTCGTCTGATGAGGGATAGTCAGCATGTTTTATTGCAGGGCAGATCGTGTATAACAAGCCTGATAGGGTTCCTTGAAGAGGAGAACAGGCATATAGATGAGGGCCGCGCAGTGGATGTGATCTACATGGATTTTAGTAAGGCATTTGACAAGGTACCACTTGGTAGGCTTATTCAGAAAGTCAGAAAGCATGGGATACAGGGAAGTTTGGCCAAGTGGATTCAGAATTGGCTTGCCTGCAGAAAGCAGAGGGTCGTGGTGGAGGGATACATTCGGATTGAAAGCTTGTGACTAGTGGTGTCCCACAAGGATCGATTCTTTTCGAGATACTGCTGATTTCGTGATTTTTCTTAACGACCTAGATATGGGTGTAGCAGGGCGGGTTGACAATTTTGCAGACGACACAAAGGTTGGTGGTGTTGTGGTTAGTGTTGAGGATTGTCGAACATTGCAGAGAGACATTGATAGGATGCAGGAATGGGCTGAGAAGTTGCAGATAGATTTCAACCTGGAGAAGTCTGAGGTGGTACACTATGGAAGCACAAACTCCAAGGCAGGTTACAAAGTAAATGGCAGGATACATGGAAGTGTGGAGGAGCAGAGGGATCTGTGGGTACATGTCCACAGATCCCTGAAAATTCCCTCACAGGTAGATGGGGTAGTTAAGAAAGCTTCTGGGGTGTTAGCTTTCATAAGTCTACGGATAGCGTTTAAGAGTCGCAGGGTAATGATGCAGCTCATTAAAACTCTGGTTAGGCCACACTTGAAGTACTCTGTCCAGCTCTGGTCGCCTCACTATAGGAAGAATGTGGAAACTTTGGAAAGGGTACAGAGGAGATCTACCAGAATTCTGGCTGGTTTAGACAGCATGCATTGTTATCAGATATTAAGGGAGCTGGTGCTTGATTCTCTGGAGAGAAGGAGGATGAGAGGAGACATGATAGAGGTATGCAAGATATTAAGAGGAATAGATAGAGGTGGACAGCCAGCGCCCTTTCCCCAGGGCACCGCTGCTCAATACAAGAGGACATGGCTATAAGTTAATGGGTTTAAAGTTCAATGTGGATATTAGAGGTTTCTTTTTTATTAGTGTTGTTGGTGCGTGGAATGCACTGCCTGAGTCAGTGGTGGAGGCCGATACACCAGTGAAGTTTAAGAGACTACTAGACAGGTATATGGGGGAATTTAAGTTGGAGGGTACGTGGGAGGCAGAGTTTAGGGTCGGCACAACATTGTGGGCCGAAGTGTCTGTACTATTCAATGTTCTATGTTCTATGACGGACTACTGAGTTTCTGAGCCACCTTGACGGTGTTTTACTCCCTCACGTCCACGCCCCCTCCCTCCACCACAGAAAATACCCTAATGCCCCGGAGCTGCCGTTCACTGGGAAAATTGGCCCGGGAATAACTCCTTGGCCATCAGGCAGTGAATGAGAGGAACCAGAGCCCGGGCTCGAGACTCAGCGGCCGCATTGGCTAGTGTTCAGGACGCGGCTTTATTGATGAACTGAAGCACCGAGATGACCGGATATTTCACCGCGCCGATCAGCTGCTCCCTGAATTTCGACTGAGTCACCGCGTAAATAAATGTGTTCGTGCAGCAGCTGAAATTCCTCAGCAAAACTCCTGCGTAGTGAAAGATCCATTCGGAATAATCGAAATCAGATCCTTTTCCTGCGACCTGATAATATATCACATTTACAACGTATGTCATCCACAGAAGGATGAGGCTGCCGGAGAGGGTGAAGAGTAAAACCACAGACCTCCTCCTGCTCTCCATCTCCGGGTCACTGCGGTTCTCCCCCTTGCTCTGACCCTTCAGCCCCTTACGAACCCGACTGGCCACTAAAATGTGCCTGACTGTCAGAGCGTTGAGCAGCAGGATCCCTGCGAAGGGGAGGGATGGAGTTAAAACCGTATCGAGCCAGTCATATCCTATCCACCCGGGGTCAGTGAAATAACTGTCCATGGTTCTACAAAACCACGGTACATTGTCGATGATCACACTGTGTTCAAACGTGAAGTATCGGGGTACGTTTTTCAGACAGAACAGTACGCCGGTTGTTGTTAGAACCACAGTCGCAATTTTCCCGGTGCAATATTTTGTTTTCAGCTTCTGGCAGCAAACGGCAACAAACCGGTCAAAGGTGAAAGCGACGGTGAACCAGACAGAACAGTCTGTGGCTGTGTACGTTAGTGATTCGCGGACACTGCACAGAGGGGTGATGTCCAGAAAATTCCACGGAAAGTAATACCAATTGATTCGAGACAAAATGACCTCGGTGACAATGGTCAGTAGATCCGCCGCTGCCATGGCCACCAGGTAGCGAGTGGTGCAGGTAGAGAGGCCGCACTTTCCCCGGGACAGGATCAGAATCGCCGCGACATTCACTGGAGAGAGAGGGGGGGGGGTGGCGTGGGGAGAGGGCAGACACTGGCATTACTGAACACATTCACTAAACACAGGACCGCGCTTCAGCTAAAAATCAGGGGAGCTAGAGCCTGTGAACGGCTGCGAATCTAACATCAGACACGGGTCACTCTGTCTTTGACCTGCCTTCTTCTCTGACGGATATCGGTCCAAGGATCATCAACTTGGAATCTTGTCGGTTGATCATAAGCAGTTTCCCACCGGTTAACACACGGAAATACCAAACATGAATCGCTCTGCTCACTCACCGGGAACTCCAGTGACGGCAATGAACACGTACAATATTTTCTGCACACTCCGGTACCTTTTCAACATTGCAGACATTTTCTCTGTGCCGCAATGTGCCCCCCTGTGCCACAGGCGGTCTATTGGAATGAAATGTTGAAGCACCACATGCCTCGGGTTTATAAATACCATCTAGCGACTCCACAGGGACAGATTTCAACATGTTTTAAAATAAAACTGCTTAACTTATATAGAAACCTATTACATCAGGCAGGTGGCATCCCCGCGGTGATAGATTGTGATTAATTTAGTGAATTAATTTTTAGACCAGTTGTGTGAGTTGGTTTGTCCCAATAACCGTACCAGAACCTTCGCGGTGTTTTCTCAATAACATTTGCTTCCACTGTAAATATCTACTTCAGAGGAATCATTTCTCAAATACAGAATATTGAAATAAAGTCTGTGAAATTGTATTGAATCGCCTATTGTTGCCATTCTCCTCAATGGTATAAACTCTTGATGTAGTTGGTGTTTTTGCAGATTCTACCAAGAGGGCCCTTTGTAAGATGCTTGTGCGTGACGACATGAATAAACACTTACAAATACATGAAGACCACCAACTTCTTCAGCGAATATATTCGCCGACACACCACTAAATCAGTACATTTTTTTTAAAAATCCGTGTTTATCTCCAAATCCACAGACACTGCCCTATCGGCTGACATCACCAAACTGGTCTGTACCCCCAAATACACCTAAACTTCACCAAATCTGCATGTACCGCTGAATTCAATTTCATTGGCATACTCTTAACATCCCCCGACATCAGAGCGCATCCCCAAATCCGTACTGACTGCTAAATCCGTGTGCACCCGCAAATCAGTGCATGATCCCAAATCATTGCGAACCCCAATTCCGAGGACAACCTAAAACCTATGACGCCAAAACATGCACATCAGTATCCCAGAGGAAGAATAATTTCAAACAGCTTACAAAATAAATGTTTCTTCCTTAAAACAAATAGGAAGAAAAACGTTCAAAGTTCAATGACATCCTGAATCTGTCGACACACCAAAAGCTCAAACATACTCAACTCCTTGTGCAACCCCATATTCTTTGACTCTTCCTTAATCAGTGAACATCCCCAAATCCATGCACAGTCCCTTAAAGTGCAAGACTCAGTTCAAATTTAGGGACGCCCAAACCCAAGTGCACCCAGAAATATACCAATAAAAACAAAACTGTGTACAACCGCAAATCGGTGTGTACACCAAAATACTATGCACTTGCAGGGAACACCCAAATTTACTGACACCTCCAAATCTGTGTGCAGCTCCAAATTTAGCAAAGCTCCCAAATCTGTGTGCACCCCCAAATCCATCTGCAAACCCTTGAGTCATCGAACCCCATGTTTGCCGACACATCCCGAGATGTACATTCAGCCACAAATCGGTATGTTTACGCAAATCCAAGACCCAAAGGGACCCAAGAACACACGAATCCAAAGCGACCTTACTTTGTGGATCCAGAATTGGCTTGCACAGAGAAGACAAAGAGTGGCTGTAGAGGGGTCATATTTTGCCGAGAGGTCGGTGACCAGCAGTGTGCTTCAGGGATCTGTTCTGGGACCCCCTTTACTTCGTGATTTTTATAAATTACATGAAATGAGCAAGTGGAGGGATGGGTTAATAAATTTGATGATGACACAAAAGATGTGGGTGTTGTAGATAGTGTGACTGGCTGTCAAAGGTTACACCGGGACATCAATTGGATGCAAACCTGGGCTGAGAGGTGGCAGATGGGAGTTCAACCCAGATAAATGTGAGGTGGTTCATTTTGTAAGGTCAAATATGATGGCAGAATTTATTATTAATGGTAAGACTATACTATTAATGGTAGTGTGGTGGATCAGAGGGATCTTGATGTCCGAGTACATAGAGCACTCAAAGCTGCTGCGCAAGTTGACTGTGTGGTTAAGAAGGCATACGGTTTTCATCTACCGTGGTATTGAGCTTAAGAGCTGAAAGGTAATGTTACAGCTATCTAGGACGCTGGTCAGACACCACCTGGAGTACTGGACTCAGTTCTCATCACTTCACTACAGGAAGAATGTGGAAAGTACAGAAAGGGTGCAGAGGAGATTTACATGGATGTTGCCTGGATTAGGGAGCATGCCCTGGGAGAATAGGTTGAGTGAACTTGGCCTTATCTCCTTGGAGCCGCGGAGGATGCGAGTAACCTGATAGACGTGTATAAGATGATGAGCGACATTGATTGTGTGGACAGTCAGAGGCCTTTTCCCAGGGCTAAAATGGCTAACACGAGAGGGCACAGTTTTAAGGTGCCTGAAAGTAGGCACAGAGAAGGTTTTTTAAAAAAATATATATATACGCAGAGAGTGGTGAGTGCGTGGAATGGGCTGCCGGTGACAGTGTTGGAGGCGGATACGATAGGGTCTTTTAAGAGGCTGCTGGATAGGTACATGGAACTTAGAAAAATAGAGGGTATTGGAGGGTAATTTCGAGAATATGTACATGTTCGTCACAACATCTTGGGCCGAAGAGCCTGTATTGCGCTGTAGCTTTTTGTATGTTTCTACTCGCAAATATATGTGCCCCTCAAATACACCAACCCTCCCAAACCTGCGCACCGCCTCAAATATAAAAGCCCCCCCAATTCATGTGCACTCCCAAACCTGCTGACACTCCCAAATCGACCCACATTCCTAAATATGTGCACAACCCAGATCTGTGCTCACCCCAAATCCACAGCCACCTCAGATGCACATTTGAAAATCACAGACGAAGAATCATTTCAGACATAGCAACCAGCACCTTAAAAACACAGCAAGAACAAAGTTCAAAGGTTAAACTATTTATTATAAAAGTATCTATAGATGAAGCAGCTTTGATATTCGCCACACATGCACTAGAAAAACATGAAATACGTCTGCATCCCACATCCATGAACACCTCTAAATCCACCAACTCCCAAATTCAAACTTGGTCAGGAGTCAGATCTCTCAGTGGGAGAGCATTTTGGAGATAATGATCATAAATCTATCTCCTTTACAATAGCATTGGAGAGAGATAGGCGCAGAGAAATTAGAAAAGCGTTTAATTGGAGTAAGGGGAATTATGAGACTATCAGGCAGGAATTTGGAAGCTTAAGTTGGGAACAGATGTTCAGAGAGAAATGTACGGAAGAAATGTGCCAAATCTTCAGGGGATATTTGTGTGGAGTTCTGCATAGGTACGTTCCAATGAGACAAGGAATTTATGGTAGGGTACTGGAACCGTGGTGTTCAAGGGCCGTAATGCATCTAGTCAAGAAGAAAAGAAAAGCTTACAAAAGGTTCAAAGATCTAGATAATGCTAGAGATCTAGAAAATTATAAGGCAAACAGCAAGGAGCTTAAGAAGGAAATTAAGGGAGCCAGAAGGGGCCATGAGAAGTCCTTGGCGGGCAGGATTAAAGAAAACGCCAAGGCATTGTACAAGTATGTGAGGAGCAAAAGGATAAAACGTGAAAGAATAGGACTTATCAAGTGTGACAGTGCGAAGGTGTGTATGGAACCGGAGGAAACCCTTCTTAGGGATGTTGGGGATAAATTTGTCCAGGTGAGGAAGATAAAGAATGGTAGGAGAAGGAACCATGGGTGATACGTGAGGTAGAAAATCTAGTCAGGTGGAAGAAACCAGCATATATGAGGTTTAAGAAAGAAGGATCAGATGGGTCTATTGAGGAATATAGGTAGCAAGAAAAGAGCTTAAGAAGGAGCTGAGGAGAGCAAGAATGGGGCATGAGAAGGCCTTGGCGAGAAGGGTAAAGGAAAACTCCAAGGCATTCTTCAATTATGTGAAGAGCAAAAGGATGACAGGAGTGAAGTTAGGACCGACTAGAGATAAAGGTCGGAATATGTGCCTGGAGGCTTTGGAAGTGAGCGAGGTCCTCAATGAAAACTTCTATTCCGTATTCATCAATGAGAGGCAACTTGATGACGATGAGGACAATATGAGTGAGGTTGATGTTCTGTAGCATGCTGATATTAAGGGAGAGGAGGTGTTGGAGTTGTTAAAATACATTAGAACGGATAAGTCCCCGGGACAAGACGGAATATTCCCCAGGCTGCTCCACAAGGCGAGGGAAGAGATTGCTGAGCCTCTGGCTAGGATCTTTATGTCCTTGTTGTCCACGGGAATAGTACAAGAGATTTGGAGGAGGCGGATGTTGTTCCCCTGTTCAAAAAAGGTAGTAGGGATAGTCCGGGTAATTATAGACCAGTTTGTGCTGTTGGAAAAGATTTTTAGAGATAGGATCTATTGGCATTTAGAGAATCATGGTCTGATCAGGGACAGTCAGCATGGCTTTGTGTAGGGCAGATCGTGTCTAACAATCCTGATGGGGTTCTTTGAGGAGCTGACCAGGCTTATAGATCAGGGTAGTGCAGAAGATGTGATCTACATGGATTTTAGTAAGGCATTTGACAAGGTTCCACATGGTAGGCCTATTCAGAAAGTCAGGATGCATGGGATCCAGGGAAATTTGACCAGGTGGATTCAGAATTGGCTTGCCTGCAGAAAGCAAAGGGTCATGGTGGAGGGAGTACATTCGGATTGGAGGGTTGTGACTAGTGGAGTCCCACAACGATCAGTTCTAGGACCTTTAGTTTTCGTGATTTTTGTTACCGACCTGGATGTGGGGGTAGAAGGGTGTGTTTGGCAAGTTTGCAGACGACACAAAGGTTGGTGGTGTTGTGGACAGGAACAATTGTAAACTAAACCTACCGTGCCTCGCCTGTTTCCGCCCAAGCCCGTTGAGACAAAGCCCTTACGCCTTCACTCTGCTCCCGGCTCACTCCTCCGCCCCCAAACGACGATGTCCACTGTATAAGGTTGTGCTCCTTTTAAATCTTCCGCGCTTCACTACCGACGTCACACGCCTGCGCAGTCCCGTCTCTCTTAACCCCCGATGAGAAGAAAAATATCAAAATGGCTCCCGCAGCACTCCCGTTCTGATTCTCAGACTTCCTTCTCTTCCGCACCCTCTTTAAAACATCAGCATCCTTCCTATAGCGGGATGACCAGAACTGTATGAAATACTCCAGATGTTGCTGAGCCAGAATTTTTTAAAAGTTGCAGGTTAATCCCCTTGACTTTTGACCTCAATGCCCTTCTCCGTGCCTCTGCTAGGATCAAGCGACAAGCTGACGGCCATCGCTCCAATGTCCCACATTACCGCCAAGGACAGCGTGTGTGGCTTTCAACCGGAGACCTGCCCCGCAAGGTGGATTCCCACAAACTCGACCCCCCCCCCCTTCATCGGCCCCTTTCCCATTTCTAAAGTCACCAGCCCTGCTGCCGTACGACTCAAACTCCCCTCCACTCTCCGCCGCATTCACCTCACCTTCCATGTGTCCTGCATAAAGCGTATCATGAGCCACCCCTGTGTCCTGTACCCAACACCCTCCTCCCTCACGGCTCATCGATGGGTCAGAGGTGTTCACGGTGCATCGACTGCTGGACGTTCGTCGCGGGGAGCGTGGCCTCCAGTATCTTGAGGACTGGGAGCGCTACGGACCTGAGTAGCGGTGCTGGGTCCCCGCTCGTTATAGATAGATACTTTAGATACTTTATTCATCCCCATGGGAAAATTCAACATTTTTTCCAATGTCCCATACACTTGTTGTAGCAAAAACTCATTACATACAATACCTAACTCAGTAATAATATGATATGCATCTAAATCACTAATTCAAAAAGCATTAATAATAGCTTTAAAAAAAAAGTTCTTAAGTCCTGGCAGTTGAATTGTAAAGCCTAATGGCATTGGGGAGTATTGACCTCTTCATCCTGTCTGAGGAGCATTGCATCGACAGTAACCTGTCGCTGAAACTGCTTCTCTGTCTCTGGATGGTGCTATGTAGAGCTATGTAGTGCTATGGTGCTATATCCCGGAGGCCTCTCTCATCAGGGACTTCCATCGCCAGCACCCAGCTCCATCTGCCGTGACGCCAGGAGGCGTCCGTAGTCTGTGAGTGGCGGGGGCGGGGGTACTGTCAGTACCTCCAGTTGAACTCTGTCTTTTTGTGTGTTTCCTCCAGCTGTCAGTCTGTGGTTTAGCATTGCCATGTGCACCTGTCCCCGCTCCTGCTCTACTCCGGCCCCTGTGTTACTGAGTACTCCGTCTCTCATCTGTTTCTCATTATTACCTGTATTGCTGCCACCTGTGTCTCATTGTGCTCCACCTATCACCTGCCGCTCTGTTTATTGCTCAGTGTATTTCAGTCCGGTGCTTTCACCGGTTTGTGGCCAGATTGTGTCAGTGAATTCTCCTGAGCTTTTCCAGCATTCGTATCTGTACCCTGTCCGTCTGAATATCGACTCTGCCTGTTTCCCGATTCTGGTGTTTGGATTTCTCTGGATGTTTTAATCTCTACCTGAACTTTGACGTTGACTTTGTTTGTACCTCGGGATTTGTGACTCAGTATATATCACTGTGTGCACTGTACTGGGTCTGCGATTGGATCCCTGCTCCAGAGCCTTGACAGAAATAGCAAACATGAATTGCTCTGCTCACTCACCAGGAACTCCAATAACCGCAATGAACACGTACAACATTTTCCCCACACTCAAGTACCTATCCAGCATTGCAGACATTTTCTCTGTCCAGTGGTTTGTCCTCCTGTGCTACAGACGATCTCTCGGAATGAGATGTTGAGATTACGCATGCCTGAGGCTTTTAATATCATTTAGCGACTACACGGAGAGAGATTTCAACAGATTTAAAAGAAAAGATGTTTAATTTATTTACAAACCAATTACGTCAAGCAGGTGTAATCCTCGCTGTGACAGATTCAGATTAAACTGATAAATTTATATTTAGACCATTTGTGGGAGTTAGTTTGTCCCAACAATGGTGACTGAACCTTCCGAGGTGTCTTATCAGCTAAAGGTGCTCCCACTGTACATATGCACAATTCGTCAGACATAGAATATGGCAGTAATTTAAGGCATAGTAGCTTGTGAAACTGTATTGAATCACCGAATCACCGACTCTTGCCAATGTCCTCAAGAGCATGAACTCTTGATGAAGGTTATGTTTAGGGGTCTCCACCGAGGGGGTCTCCAAAATAATGTCTGTCTGTGGTGATGAATAAACACTTTCCTATCTATGAAACGCTCAGAGACTTCAGAGACTCAGTCATACTCAGACAATTTGGGGGCTCGTCCAGGACGCATCCGTAAACCTGACATATCGCCATCAAACTCACCACTCTAGTGTTGGGTAGGATGCTTTAATCAGGGCACCCTGTATGTGTCAAAGAACACGGATGAGAGCCGAAGGGGCGGTAAGATAGTCTGTGTGTGTGTGTGTGTGTGTGTGTGTGTGTGTGTGTGTGTGTGTGTGTGTGTGTGTGTGTGTGTGTGTGTGTGTGTGTGTGTGTGTGTGTGAAGACCCATTGTCTCTGCCTGAACCCGCATGACTTTTCGCGTCTCTTACTCCAATTCAGTTTATCCCCCTTCGTTCGTGCCCCTAATATAATTTCATTCGGCATTTGATAAGGTGCCCCATGCAAGGCTTATTGAGAAAGTAAGGAGGCATAGGATCCAAGGGTATATTGCTTTGTGGATCCAGAACTGGCTTGCCCATAATAGGCGAATGTGGTTGCAGACGGGTCATATTCCGCACGGAGGCCGGTGACCAGAGCTGTGCCTCAGGAATCTGTTATAAGCCCATAAGACCAAAAGACTTACGAGCAGAAGTAGGCCATTCTGCCCAATAATCCAGAACAGAGGGCAAAATTCAAATTTAATTTATTATTATTTTCTGTACAAATGAAACAACCTTGAGGCTCGTCACCTGCCCAGATCAGCGGACACTCCGACATGCACAGAGCAAGAATAATTTCAAATAGTTCACAAATCGGCTGTCTCCTTTTAACAAAAGCAAGAACAGAAGTCAAAGTTCATATTGCATTTATTATTGAAGTCTGTATAAACCGAACAACTTTGAGATTCGATACTACTCAAAATCCAACGGCTGCAACAAGTCAGTGTGCACCCCCAAATCCGCCAACACACCCAACTCTGAGCAAATCACTGTGAGCCCACAAATCTGTGCTCACTGGTAAACGCGCATTCAACCCTTAAATCAGAGTGCATCCCGAAAGCAACTGACACCTCAAAATCACTGTGACCCACCCATTCGCTTCCATACCCCTAAATCTTAGCACATCCGTAAAGCAAGATCAGCCGGCGAATCACTCCTGCCTCCCCGGGTCCCCACTGTGTCCCGTTCCGTGTGCATTCAATATTCGATAGCTTTCAAACTGATTTCTCCCTCATTTTTCGCCCAGAACCATCAAACGCTCCTCAAAGTTTCACTCTTTCATTCCCTGTTCAAACTCCTCAGAGTTAAGCCCATGGTATTGCTGTATCCCTTACAAACAATACAATGCTATATAGTTCCCCGAACCAGTGTACACACATCCCTCTGTTGTCCTCGCCAAGTGTTCTCAGTAGCCAAGCCGTCACAACAAAGCGCCAGCGTTGTCTGCCAGCTACTCTCTGACACAAAGACACACACGCGAACTCATATAAACACTCAGAGATGCAGACACACAAAGATACATTAATAATGAACACATTAAGAACTTTGAACTTTTTAATATGGAGGCAGCTATTTCGCGAACTGTTTGAAATGAGATTTGCTCTCGGAAAATCTAATGTGTCTGTGGCGATGTCAGCGGGTTTGGGTGTACACATGGAAATGGGGCTGTACATTGATTTGCGGATGTCCGGACGTTTCAGGGCATGTTGGCGAATACGGGTGTGCACACCGATTTCGGAGTGTCAGTGAATTTCGGGGTGTACACAGTTTTGGCATGTGAGGGTGCAGAGGGTGTGGAAATCTATTTGAGGCACCGCACAGAATTGGGTGTGTCGGTGGATTTGAGGATGCATACAGATTGGGGTGACCTTGGATTTAGGGGTGTGATGTGAATCTCAAGATTGTTTCACTTATAGACACTTTAATAACAAATGCACTTTGAACTTTGTTCTTGCTATTTGATTTAAGGTGGCGGCAGTTTTTTTGAAATTTCTTTGAAATGATTCTTGCTCTGGAATAATCTAATGAGCATGTAGAGTTGTCAGCAGGTTTGGGGTGTGCACGGATCTGGGTATGTGGGTGGATTTGGGAGTGTCAGCAGGTTTGGGGTGCGCACGGATCTGGGTATGTAGGTGGATTTGGGAGTGTCAGCAGGTTTGGGGTGCGCATGGATTTGGGAATTCACATTGATTTGGGAGCGAACACTGACTTGTGGTTTGCATGCGGCTTTGCGGGTGTGCACAGTTATGGGAGAACACACATTTGCAGATTAGCGCAGATTTGGGCATCCCGGTGGATTCGGAGGTTGTCGAATCTCAAGTTTGTTTCATTGATACAAACTTTAATAATAAATGCAATTTGACCTTGACCTCTGTTCTTGCTATTTTTTCAGGGTGGAGGGAGATATTTCGAGAACTGCTTGAAATAATTCTTGCTTTGAGATAATGTTACTTGCATGTGGGGGATTCAGCTGTGGGGGATTCAGCATGTGGGGGATTCACCTGTGGTGTACGCACATATGTACGCATATGTCGATGTATTCGGGGGTGTCTACTGTTTCGGCGTGGTCACGGATTTGGGAGTGCACACAGATTTGAGGATTGTGCTGACTTAGGGATGTTTTGGTGAATATGGGGGTGCACAGGGATTTGTGAATGTGAGCAGACATCGGGGTGAAATAATTCATTCTCTGGAATAATAAAATGTGCATATGGGTGCGTCAGCGGGTTTTGGGTCGTACATTGATCTGGGAATTGCCGCAGATTTCGGTCGTGTCAGCAAAAAACTGGGGTGCACAGGAATATCGAGTTCTGCAGTGATTTCGGGGTGCCGGTGGATGCACGGGTTGTGATCAATATCAGGATAGTTTCAGTTTAAATTACTTATTAATAAAATCACTTTATTTTGAAATTTGCCCTTTCTGTTTTCTAAGGTGGAGGCAGATAGTTTCTGAACTGTTTTGGAATTATTTTGTTTAAGGCTAATCTGAGGTGCATGTGGTTATGGGAATGCAAATCGATTTGGGTTGCAAAGAGATTTTGAGCCCGTGCGGATTTGTGGACGTGCGCAGATTTAGGGGTGCTTTGGCGATTATGGGTGCGCACGGATTTGGGGGTGTTGAAGCATTGCGCGGGGCTGGGGTGGGGGGTGGTGAGTCACCAATCTCAAGGATGTTTCTTTTATAGAAACGTTAATAATAATTTCACTTTGAAACTTGAAAATTATTTTGTGAACAGCCTGAAATAATTCTTGCTCTGGGATAATCTCATTTGCATGTGGGAGTGTCAGCTAGTCAAAGGCACAGACAGAGCGGACAGCCCGAGGATGAAACGCCTGATAGCAGAAAACATGTGTTCAAGGTAAAAGGGGAAACCCTGCCTTGTTAGTCCTGTTTTGCACCGTTTATTTATTTTGTGATTTAGTGTAATTTTGTATATTTTTCCTGACTGCTGCTTTATAATATATATATAGCTATACAAATAGATAGATAGATAGATACACACACAAGATAGCTATTTTAGGATATAGATTGTATTTTTCTTCACCATCTTTTCACTTTATCTTCACCATCTACACCTCGGACTTCAACTACTGCACACAGTCATGACATCTTCAGAAGTTTTCTGATGACTCTGCCATAGTTGGATGCATCAGCAAGGGAGATGAGGCGGAGTACAGGGCTATGGTAGGAAACTTTGTCACATGGTGTGAGCAGAATCATCTGCAGCTCAATGTGAAAAAGACTAAGGAGCTGGTGGTGGACCTGAGGAGGGCTAAGGCACCGGCGACCCCTGTTTCTATCCAAGGGGTCAGTGTGGACATGGTGGAGGATTACAAATACCTGGGGATACGAATTGACAATAAACTGGACTGGGTAAATAACACCGAGGCTGTATACAAGAAGGTTCAAAGCCGTCTCTATTTACTGAGGAGAATAAAGTCCTTTAACATATGTCGGATGATGCTGAGGATGTTCTACGAGGCTGTGTTGGCCAGTGCTGTCATGTTTGCTGTTGTGCGCTGGGGCAGCAGGCTGAGGGTAGCAGACACCAACAGAATCAACAAATTCATTCGTAAGGACAGGGATGTTGCGCGGGTTGAACTGGACTCTCTGACGGTGGTGTCTGAAAAGAGGATGTTGTCCAAGTTGCATGCAGTCTTGGACAATGTCTCCCATCCACTCCATAATGTACTGGTTAGGCACGGGAGTACTTTCAGCCAGAGACCCATTCCACCGAGATGTAATACTGAGCGTCATAGGAAGTCATTCCTGCCTGTCGCCATCAAACATTACAACTCCTCCCTCGGAGTGTCAGACACCATGAGCCAGTAGGCTGGTCCATGACTAATTTCCACTTGGCATAATTTACTTAATATTATTTAATTATTTATGGTTTTATATCGCTATATTTCTACACTATTCTTGGTTGGTGCGACTGTAATGAAACCCAGTTTCTCTCGGGATCAATAAAGTAAGTCTGTCTGTCTGTGTACATTTCTCTGATATTGAGAATGGTGAACGGGGTTGCTGTGGTGTTGTCCAAATTGTGTGCGGTCTCTGCGCCAGCAGAGGAGCCTGTGGACTGATGTGTAGGAATGGGAATGGGAAGCAGAATGGAAATGTGAGGGTTTATTTGATGTCCAGCATCTGCAGACTTCCTCGTGGTTGAGGTTGCACTCAGATGAGGTGCGTTCACAGTTGGTGGAAAATCAGAGCGTGGGTCCTTTAACTCTCTGCGGTCTGCTGTACGAAATCGTCAACCGCTGGATGAATGTCACACCGACACACACAAACAGTGGTGACCTGCGTCTGATGGTGTTTGAAACAATGTTCCCTTCGCTGGGTGAATGTCACACCGACGCACACAAACAGTGGTGACCTGCGTCTGATGGTGTTTGAAACAATGTTCCCTTCGCTGGGTGAATGTCACACCGACACACACAAACAGTAGTGAGCTGCGCCTGATGGTGTTTGAAACAATGTTCCCTTCGCTGGGTTAATGTCACACCGACACACACAAACAGTAGTGAGCCGGGTCGGATGGTGTTTGAACCAATGTTCCCTTCGCTGGGTGAATGTCACACCGACACACACAAACAGTAGTGAGCCGGGTCTGATGGTGTTTGAAACAATGTTCCCTTCGCTTGGTGAATGTCACACCGACACACACAAACTGTGGTGAGCTGGGTCTGATGGTGTTTGAAACAATGTTCCCTTCGCTGGATGAATATCACACCGACACACACAAACAGCGGTGAGCTGCGTCTGATGGTGTTTGAAACAATGTTCCCTTCGCTGAATGAATGTCACCTCGACACACACAAACAGTGGTGAGCTGCGTCTGATGGTGTTTGAAACAATGTTCCCTTCGATGGGTGAACGCTGCTCGCAATTTACACGCGTTAGTAGAATCGCATTATCCATTGTTGACAACTAATTCACTGAATCAATCACAATCTGTCACCGCAGGGATTGCCGTGTCTGACGTCATCGGTTAGGAAATAGTTTAAAATCTTTATTTCAAATTCCGTCCCCGTGGAGTCGCTGAATCGTATTAAAAACCCAAGGCTTATGCTGCCTTAACATTTCATTCAGAGAGATCGGCTGTCGCATTGGGGAGCGAATCACTGGACGGAGAAAATGCCTTCCATGTTGGATAGTTACAGGATTGTACAGAAGATATTGTATACGTTCATTGCCGTCATCGGAGTTCCTGGTGAGTGCGCTGCCTTCGCGTTCGGTATTTCTGACTGTTAACCTTTGTGAACTATTTATGATCGTTTTACAAGCCTCCGGCTTGATGACGTGTACGATCATTGGACACATATCCGTCAGAGATATCAGTTCTGTCAATTCTACATGCTGAGTTTTCATATGTAAGGACAAGCGAAAAAAGATGTCTGTCTGTCTTCTGCCACAAGGGATGGTCTCGAACGTTGTCCTTGCATTTACTGAGCCGCTGTTCCGAAGTGGTATTCGTGGTGGAGACAGGCAGCTCTCAGGGAAGATCTGACAGGAAAGGCTTTAATGGGAATTATTCCGGATTTTTGACGGGAGGGTTTTATATCGTGATGTTCACTGAGTTATTGATCAGATTGAACACCTAATCTTGTGCTTTATGTTTCACCGTTTTGTCTCTCCCAGCAGCATTCCACTGCCTGTTGGTCAATAATAGGGTTTGATCATCTGTGCCAGGGTCCACAGACCTGGTGCCCTGTGTTATCGAATTGAACTGCGCTCTGGAATGAGTCCGTTAATGGAGGTACTCCGCCTTTCGTTACTAAGTTGAGAATTGGGGCAAGGCTTCGCCATGACGATGAGTCTCGCCCCGAAACGTTTAGTGCCGGTTCACTCGGAGAAATGCTTTTTGAGCTGCTGAGTCCTCCAGTACTTTGTGAGCGTTGCTTCTTTCCGGATCCCTCCTCAGCCCTATCAAATTCCGTGTTTATAGAGGCCTAGTCAGGCACGGTTAAATCAGCGAATCCGGCTCCGTCAGCGACCGGAATCGGATTTGCACCGTTTTAACTTCGGTGACTTGTCACACATCATGTCATCTCCACGGTGAAGGGACGTCAGCAGCCGCTTTCTCTCTCTCTCTCTCTCTCTCTCTCTCTCTCTCTCTCTCTCTCTCTCTCTCTCTCTCTCTCTCTCTCTCTCTCTCTCTCTCTCTCTCTCTCTCTCTCTCTCTCTCTCTCTCTCTCTCTCTCTCTCTCTCTCTCTCTCTCTCTCTCTCTCTCTTTCGTGTGAATTTAGCGACGATTGTGATCCTATCCCGGGGAAAGTGCGTCCCAATACAAACCCTGTGGAACACCACTATTTACCGGCACCAACCAGAAAAGTTGGGAGGGGTATGCCCACGACTCCAACATCTTCCCAACGACTGCGAGTGCGAGCAGACTAACAGGCCTATAATTACTTTTCTTCCTCCTCTTTCCCTTCCTGAAGAGTGCAGAAATATTTCCAATTTTCCATTCCTGCATAAGAAATTATCTATTTGGAGGGAGAGTTTGAGGGTGTTCTGCCATGGGACGAGATTGTTCTCTGGATATACAAATGGATCTTGGGATCCTAATTTATAGCTCCCTGAAATGGGTACACACGATGGTGGGTTGTTCAAGGCGATGTAGGGCCTCCTTGTCTTTTGTAGTGGAAGCTCACAGTTCCAGTATCAGGTAGTTATTTTACAGTTTTGTAAATCTCTAGTTGAACAGCTTCTGGAGTATTGCCTTCCACTGTTGGGAAAATGTGGAGGTTTTGAACGGTGATTAGAAGAGGTTTACGAGGACACGGCAGGGTAATGAGGCATTGGACAATCTGGAGATATTTTCTCGGCAGTGGTAAAGGCTGAGGGAGGCGGGCCGAGGTTTATAGGAATATGAGAGGCACAAACAGCGTAGACAGCCTGAGGAGCAAATGTCTAACACTAGAGGGCGAGCATTTAAGGTGAACAGAGGAAGACGGCCTCATTAGTCCTTGTTTATGTACTATTTATTTAGTTTGTAATTCCGTGTACTTTTCTACCTTTTCCCGACACTGGTACTGTAGAACAATTCACTTATGCAATGCTAAACCTGTCTCAGAATGGTTCAAGGAGATGTGTGTTGCAACATTAGTAAAACATGAAACGCTAGTTCAATTGGATGGGAACAGCACATTGAGCGGAACGGCCTGTTCCCCTACTGTACTGTCCCATGGGGGTGAAATCACGGCCGGAGTACTGTGTGCATCTCGGGTCGCCGCCACAGGAAGGACGTGATTAACCTGGAAAGGAGCAGTAAGGATTAACGACTTTTGTTTCCTGGACTGGAGGACTCGTATCCGAAGGAGACTGGATAGAGACGGAGGGTGATGAAACATTGATTCCACCCTCCGACAGCACAGGTCCCACTTTTGAATGTGAATGGAACGTATGTGGCATCTGTAGCAGAATTAATTCATTCAATGTGTAGGGTCATTAAAGTGTTTAATTTTAAGCACATATATGAGACGTTAACGATATCGCTCCCCTTCCCGATCCTTCTAGTTATGGACCTATACCGTTAACGTCTCATTTACGTAAAATTATGCAACGTTTGTTAATCTAGCATTATATTTTGGAAGAGAGAGGTGATGTATCGTTTTATCAGTGTGGGTTTAGGATGGGTAGAATGACATTAAGTAGAGTTTTATGTTTGGAAGACGATACTGATACTGTTGAAGTGCTGTTAAATAAAGTTGTAATAGCAGTGTTTTTAATATTGAAAAGGCAGATGATATTTACGGAAGGAAGGGCTTTTGATGAAATTATGGACATCAGGAGGGGAGATTGTATCATCTTTTCTGAGTTTATTTTAATTTGGACGGTCTCTGCAAGTAAAGGTAGGAAAGATACATTCTAGTTTCTATGGGATTGAGAATGGTATCCCACAAGGCAGTGTTTGCAACTCTTTATTGTATAATATTTTGATTAATGCTATCTCTCAGAGAATACATGGTTAAATTACTATGTACAGCTGAAGGAGCTTTCTGCATTAGAGATAGAAATTTGAATTTAAGTTTACGGAGGCTGCATTTAGAAATTAATATATTTAGACAATAGGCAAATAGCTTTCAGTAGCTAAACACAAGTTATGTGTTTTACAAACTGGACTAATGGACCTGCCATTGATCTGAAATTATAAGATCAAACTCTTGGAATCCAGTCTGTGCTGAGACTTCTAGTCGTGGGTGGATAATAAACCGACACGGAGACACCATATCAGTAAAATAATTGATAAATGTAAAGGAGCATTAAATATTCTCAGGTATCTAGGTTTGTATTCTTGGGGTGCTATACGAACATGTTTTTTGATCATTTATATTTGTTTAATTTGATCTGTTCTTGATTATGGATCAGCTTCACCTTCTACTTTAAAATGCTTCTGTGTGATTCAGAACACGGGCTTTGAAATTGTGTTGTGGTGCAGTAGATTCGTGTCCTATCAGGCCTCACTGCTTGAAATTGTACAATCACCCTGACAACTGCGGCGGCTGAACTTGATGTTAACATGGATTAATTTGATGGGGCAAGGAAAAGATCATCCTGTTAAAGGCGTGTTGGTGGACTGTGGTGACGTCACGAAGAGTGCTTTTAGTGTTGGCTGGCTGAGCTCTTATCACGCTCGGAATATGGGTTTGTTGGTTCATGCAATATGTCCCACTGTCGCGTTCTCGGTAACCCCGCCCTGTTTTACTAATGACTTCAGTTGATTTTGGGTTAGACAGTTTAATAATGTACAAGGATGCTGTCATGTTTGAGCGTCTGTTAGCTCATCAGTATAATAAGGAACATTATTATGATATGTGAACCATTCATCATTAACCAGGTTAATCATTTTAACCATTTTTGCAGACGGATCGAAAGATAATTTAACTGGGAATGTTGATGGAGCACTTTTTTTCTGACTGAATTGCAGAAAAGGATAGGGAAATGACTTGCCTACCATTTATCAGAACATACGGCAAAATTGGTTGTCATCTGTTTTCGGCTTAGAGTGGGTGAAGGAAATTTGCCCAGATAAATTTGTAATTCGTTCAGATTCCTTTTCTGTTTTGATGAGTCTTAAAACAGGTGACTTCAGTAACAGGTGACTTCGGTAACAGGTGACTTCATGTCGTGTTTGTAAACATCATTCGCGGCCGTTTACTTTTTGTCATAATGAAACATTTGAACATATTTTAGTTCACTGTGAAGCATATCAGAAAGAAAGAAATCAATTAGAGGCTCCTATGCAGTCTTCGGGAGCTGTTAGATTTTATTTTAAAAACTTTCTGAAGTAATGGGAGTGACTTTAATTTAATTCACAATATTGTGTTTCATTCCGTACGATCTCTGGGACTTCGGGGTAATTTACCTTTCAGATGGAAAAACAATAGAAGCGGTCAGGGTTTTATTTCCCAATTCTCCGCACCACACTCCAGTCCAGATGGTGGCGGCATCAGCGCCTTGAAGTTGGAATGTCGACCGTCGTTTATTCAAATCCCGCCATATTCCTTCACGTTAGCCCATCATTCCAGGGACAGCGGAGACTGCTGTGATAATATTGGAATAGCCAGCTAGCATCGTACTATACGCCGCCGGCATGGTGGATGTCGGTCTGCGAGGATGGTAGAAGGGAATGGAAATAGATGCAAATATCCACTGAATAATGGGTTTGCGCCTTCCGGAGCAGTTCTTCGACTGACATCTTCCCGGTCCAATGAAATACTGATCCTCAGGGACGGTGCTTTGCCCCACACCATACACAAACTATGCTGATGTCCCACAGCTGCCGGACGATGGGACAATCGGCCTTGGAATAACACCTGGGAAATCAGGTGGTGAACGTGAGGGGCTGGACACGGACTGGAAACACTGCGGCCGCCTCCGGCTTGTGCTCAGGAAGCGGCTTTATTAATGAACTGAAGCACAGAGGTGACCGGATATTTCACCGCGCTGATCACCTGTTCTCTGAATTTTGACTGAGTCACCGCGTAAATAAATGTGTTCGTGCAGCAGCTGAAATTCATCAGCAAAACACCGACGTAGGTAAAGATCCATTCAGAATCATTGAAATTGTATCCTTTTCCTGAGACCTGATAATATATGAAGTTTACAACCAGTGTCATCCACAGGAGGATGAAGCTGCCGGAGAGGGTGAAGAGTAAAATCACAGACCTCCTCCTGCTCTCCATCTCCGGGTCACTGCGGTTCTCCCCCTTGATCTGACCCTTCAGCCCCTTACGGAC
Source organism: Hemitrygon akajei (assembly GCF_048418815.1). Classification (NCBI taxonomy): domain Eukaryota; kingdom Metazoa; phylum Chordata; class Chondrichthyes; order Myliobatiformes; family Dasyatidae; genus Hemitrygon; species Hemitrygon akajei. Next base: position 24,428 of record NW_027332039.1, read on the forward strand.
CCGACTGGCCACTAAAATGTGTCTGACTGTCAGAGCGTTGAGCAGCAGAATCACAGCGAAAGGGAGAAACGGAGTTAAAACCGTATCCAGCCAGTCATATGCTACCCATCCGGGGTCAGTAAAATAATTGTCCATGATCGTACAGAACCACGGTACATTGTCGATGCTCACTCTGGGTTCCCGTGTGAAGTATCGGGGAACATTTCTCAGACAGGACAGTACGCCGGTTGTTGTCAGAACCACAGCCGCAGTTTTCCCGGTGCAATATTTTGTTTTCAGCTTCTGGCAGCAAATGGCGACAAACCGGTCAAAGGTGAAAGTGACGGTGAACCAGACAGAACAGTGTGTGGCTGTGAACCGCAATACAGCGATAACACTGCACACAGGGGTGATGTCCAGAAAACTCCACCGGAAGTAATACCAACTGATTTAAAAAAAAAATGATCTCGGTAACAACGGTCAGTAGATCGGCCGCTGCCATGGCCACCAGGTAGCGTGTTCTGCAGGTAGAGAGGCCGCACTTTCCCTGGGACAGGATCACAATCGCCAATAAATTCACTGGAGAGAGAGAGAAAGAACAGACACTGGACATTACTGAACACATTCTGCGGAAATTTACAACGGATCGGTTTTCATCTGAAGATCAGGAGTGCTAGAGTCTGTGAACCTTTGATAATCCAACATCAGACAGGGGTCACACTGTCACTAACTTGCCCTCTTCGGTGTGGAGTTAAGACGCTGTGTAGACAGACGTCGGCGATAAAGACGAAGTGCACGAACTACACAATCGGTGCTGATCCCGATTCCAGTCGCTGATGGAGTCGGTTTCACTGATTTAACCGTGACTGGCCAGGTCTCTGGAAACTCAGCATCTGACGGGGCCGAGACGCGATGCTGAAGGGATTAACGCACATAAAATACTGGAGGAACTCAGCAGGTCAGGCAGCTTCTATGGAATTGAACGAACTCTAGTTTCGGTCCGAGATCCCTCGTCTGGACGAAGCGGGGCCCTGATTCCCGACGGGTCTCAGAGGGAAAGCAGAGACAAGCTAGTAACCTGAGGCTGAGTTAATGGATTAATTCTACAGTGCAGTTCAGTTCGATATCACACGTTAGCAGATCCGTCAACACTGCTTCAGGTGATCACACCCAATTACTGACCACTAGACAGTAGGATCGGACTGTGACAGACTTGGTAACGAGACGTAAAACACAGGACCAGGGGTTCTCTCTGATCAATAACTCAGGAACTGGGAACTTCACGATGTAAAACCCTCCGAGGTACAACTTCCCTGGAAGGTGCTGCCCCCACCACTGGGAAAAATCCCATTTAAACCCACCCTGTCACACCTTTCTATGGAGCTGCCTGTACCCAGCACTGGGAAAAATCTGGACAAATTCCCATTTAAACCCACCCTGTCACACCTTTCTATGGAGCTGCCTGTACCCAGCAATGGGACTGCTCTGGAAAAGGCTCCACTGAAATCCTCCCCGTCACACCCTCCCGGAGAGCTGCTTGTCCCCAGCACTGGAGAAACTCTGTACAACGTCCCGTTAAAGGCAAGAACAACGTTCGAGTCTGTCCCGTGAGTTAGAGGAGAGGCAGCGGTTTAGTTCCGCTTGTCGTTAAATATAAAATATCAGGATATGGAACTGACAGGATCGATATCTCTGACGGAGATGTACTCAACGATCATCAAGTTAAAAGCTTGTTAAATGATCATAAACAGCTTCACACCAGTAAACACTCAGAAATACCGAACATGAATTGCTCTGCTCACTCACCAGGAACTCCAACGACGGCGATGAACACAAACAATATTTTCTGCACACTCAGGTACCTATCGAACATTGCAGACATTGTCTCTGTCCAATGATCCGTCTGTGCCACAGGTGATCCCTCGGAATGACATGTCGAGGCAGCACTTGCCTGGGGTTTTTAAAACAATTTAGCGACTCTTTAATATTTAGACCATTGGTAGGAGATAGTTTGTCCCAACAAAGGTGACTGAACCTGACAGGTATCTTATCAATTAATTGTGCTTCCGCTGTAAATATGAACTCCAAAGGAACCTATCACAGCGGTGCGGACATGGCCAGAGTGCGCAGCGAGAGACACTGAAGCAGTTCGACAGTGCACAGACTTTAACGCGAACAATGTCAAAGGGAAAAGCAAACAAAAACGCTCGGCCAAACAGGCCGTGAACTAAAACTCTCAAATGGAAAACGAAGCCGACACTGCGGCTGAAAAGAACAAGCGAGAATTAAACGAAGACCGCTAGTCTTCAGATTCAGGTGACTCAACAGTCCAATTTCACAGGCAAGGCGGAAAGGGAAGTGTTGCTGTGTCCTAGGTTCAAGTCCGGACATAAACTACGACGGGACGAATGTAGTTAAATCCGATCACAATGAAATAATAATTGGCTGCCACGTGCATATTCGCGAGCGCAATTGCTGAATCTGCCGCGCTGCTGAATCCGTGGTTGTGACAGAAGCATTTGTCAGACACTGAATATTGAAGTAAATTATGCCATTGTAGCTTGTGAAATTTTATTGAATCACCTACTGTTACCATTCTCCTCAAGAATATAAACTTTCGATGTAGTTTGTGTTTGGGGCACTCTAATGAGAGGGTCCCCAAGAAAATGTCTGTCTCGGGTGATGAATAAACATTTTCATATTGCAAAAACCCTCTAGTTTCCTCAGTGACAGTCACAGGCAGAACATTAGGGGACTCGTCCAGGTCCACCCCTAACCCCAATGCATAGCCACCAAGCTCAGCAGTCTAGTTGTAGGGGGTGAATATGTTTTAATCATCTCACTCCGTAAGTGTCAAAGAGCTGTGGATAGTGTGGAGGGCTGTCAGAGGTTACAGCGGGACATTGATAGGATGCAAAACTGTGCTGAGCAGTGGCAGATCGAGTTCAAACAAGATAAGTGTGAGGTGGTTCATTTTATTAGGTCAAGTATGATGGCGGATAGAGTATTAATTGTAAGTCTGTTGACAGTGTGGAGGATCAGCGGGATCTTAGCGTCCGAGTCCATAGGACACTCAAAGCTGCTCCGCAGTTTGACTCTGTGGTCAAGAAGGCAAGTGGTGCATTGACCTTAATCATCCGTGAGATTGAGTTTAGGAACCGTGAGGTGATGTTGCAGCTATCGAGGACCCTGATCAGACCCCACTTGGAGTACTGTGCTCAGATCTGTTCGCCTTCCTACAGGACGGATGTGGAAACCATAGAAAGGGTGCAGAGGAGATTCACAAGGATGTTGACTGGATTGGGTATCATGCCTTATGAGCGTAGGTTGAGCGAATTCGGCCTTTACTCCATGGAGCGACATAGGATGAGAGGTGACCTGATAGAGGTGTGTAAGAGGATAAGAGGCACTGATCGTGTGGATAGTCAGTAGTTTTTCCTGGGCTGAAATGGCTAGCACGAGAGGGCACAGTTTCAAGGTGCTTGGAAGAAGGCATAGGTCAGGGGCAGGTTGTTTTACGCAGAGAGTGGTGAGAGCGTGGAACAGGTTACCGGCGACGGTGGTGGAGGCGGAAACGATCGGGTCTCATAAAATTGTTGTGGTTGGGTCAGAGAGCTTAGAATAATAGAGGACTACGTGTAACTACATGATCAATGTATGAACAAATGAGACAATTTTGAGATTCGTTACGGCTCCAACTCAGCAGATACCCTCACATGCACATTGGATTATCCCAGAGCAAGTATCATTTCAAATAGTTCACAGAACGGCTGCGTCCGCCTGAGTTAACAGCAAGAAGTAATTTCATTCCAAAATGCATTTATTACTGAAGTCAATGATATAAACTCAACAATCTCTTTTTCTACCAGGTGACCTATCTACCTTCAAACATTTCAGCTTCCTAAATACCTTCTTATTAGTAAAGGCAGCTCACACATTTCTACTGTCTGATATTTCGATGTTCAGACGTTCTGTTGCTGTCTACCATGGTGAAGACTGATGCAAAATAACATTGACTTGATCTGTTGTCTTTTGTTCTGCTTTGCCCCCTCTCCAGCATCATTTCACAGTTATCTGATATCCACTTTACCTCTCTTGTACGCTTTGTGATGTGTATCTGAAAAAAGGGATTTCTGGTTTCCTCTTTCATGTTACTGCCTAGATTACCCTGACATTCATCGTTTCTGACATCACGGCTTTGTTTTCTTTGCATTCCGCATTGAGATGGCTGAGAGCGTTATGACGCGGCAGGGCCCAGAAACAAAGGCGTGGAATGACCTGAGATTCAGCAGTTTGAAGTAATAGGACAGGCTGAAAATGTCAGGGTGTAGGGGCTGGAGGACAGGACAGGTAAGTTCAGATCACAGCACTGCGGGGTTTCCTTGTCTCTGCGCTGGTCTGCAATATACGGGCTCCTGAATCGGCTGCAGTGATGACTGATTCTGTGGCTTTAGACTCACTATCGAGCACTTCAGTTCAATATGTTATGTGCTGACGTTTGATGTCTGCAAGATCTGTTTCTTTCCCCTGCACATCGAGTGTTTGACGGTCTTCTTTCTTTAATAAGTTCTATTAGATTTCTTTGTTTTGTGGCTGCCGGTATGGAGACGAGTCTCAAGGTTGTATGCAGTATATATACATTGATAACAAATGTACTTTCAACTTTTGAACGTCGATACTGTTGAGATAGATAGATAGATAGATAGATAGATAGATGGATAGATAGATAGATAGATAGATAGATAGATAGATAGATAGATAGATAGATAGATAGATAGATAGATAGATAGATAGATAGATAGATAGATAGATAGATAGATACTTTATTCATTCCCATGGGGAAATTCTCAGTAAGAATATGAGAGTAATAAAGGCTTTCCATTCCTCTAGCTTTCTACAAATAGTTGCTATATTTTACGCCCCTTCTTTTGCTTGGTCTCATCCTCCCTTTAATTTCTTGAATTTCTTGCCGAAGGCGTAGCATTGACCAGAGAACCTTAGAACCATAGAATATTACAGCACAGAAACAGGCTTTTCGGCCCTTCTTGGCTGTGCCGAACCATTTTTCTGCCTAGTCCCACTGACCTGTACCTCGCCCATATTCCTCCATACACCTCTCATCCATGTACTAGTCCAAGTTTTGACGCAGAGGTACAGCGGTACCTAAAGGTGTTGAGACAGGTAAATAGAATGAAGGCATCCAGTGGGATACTTGTAGTTATCAGGAAAGTACTGATCAGAACTCTTGGAAAGACTTTTTAAAACATTGATTGTTTCAAAAGCTTGAAAAGTGTATACTTCTGGTGCCACACGACAGAAGATGTTTAATTGCTCTGGAGATTCACCAGAATGTGTGGTATGGACTGAGGTACAAGGAGAGACCGCATTGGTGGGAACAATGTTCTCCTGAAGCATCCAACGTAGAGCGGTGCTCTTAAAGAAGACAAGGAACATGAGGTGCATCGATAATGTAAATGGAGACTGCCTTTTCAAGCACGAGGGGGCGGTTGGGTTCAGCTAGAGGGTTTAAAGGATATTTTTATAGGCTAATGGATAGTACCTGCTCAGAGGGTTATGGGCCAAATTCGGACAAATGAGGCAAATTCAAGTGGGCGTGACCATTTGGAAGGAACCACACTTGCTGTTCATTTGGACCCTGTGATTCCAGACAGAGGCCTGAATGACAAGGAGAGTTTTAAGAAGAAGAATGTGGGATTTAGAGGGGATCTGAGGAATAATTGCCTCTGAAGGTTACCATCTGGAGCATAATGTCTGAAGGGATGGTGCAAGCAGGTATTTAAAGACCATCTCTATGAACATTTGAATCACCAAGGAAGAGCAAGCAACAGACCAAACGCTGAATTGGAGAAGGAAGATAACTGGCATATACATGGTGAGCTGAAATCCCTGTTTCACTACTGAAACTACTAAATTTTACGTGGGGATTGGTGACGCATTGTGTTCATATTGCAGTCGTCCATGTAAGGGTCTGATGTCAACTGCTAAGACTAATAAAATGGCTTCTTGTCATGTTAACTGCTGAGGTAATGGGTTCTCGGTAGCAGCAAGTTTGACGGGATAACGGGACTTTGGAATTCAGTTGCTAACCAATGGGCGAGTTGTGATGCTTTCACACAGACAGGAAAGATTTGGGCGGGATTTGGGCAGAAGGCGCGAGGGGAATGAGGAGAGGAGACACGACGTGAGAATTCGGTGAGCTGCCTGACCCCTGGGGCTCGATGCGGGAGCGGAAGTCGACGATAGTCGAAGGTGGATCAGTGATGGGAAACCCGGATCTCCAACAAAGTGTGTACGAACCGTTTATTCAAATTCTTGCCGCCTTTTATTTTATATTTTGATCTCTACTAGTCTCATAGACAAATTAAGAGTAATAAGACCTTATTTGTTTAACCGCATACTGCGTACTGTTCGTTATTTCGGGGGGCTGATTTTACACAGGGGACACTTCACGCCGCATCCTCCCAAACGAGAGTTCTAAAGTTTGGACGAGCAGGGAGGTCATCACCCCGAGACCGTGCCACGAGGCGAAGCGAGTGTTACAATGTGGGGGCTCGTCCGGGGATTGAATCTGTGGGATGCTGTATGATCGCCCTGTGCAAATCAGTGCTGCTGTGAGATTGTGGTTAGTAAACGGTGTCTCTGTGGGACTGCAGTTAGTAATGTGTGTCTCTGTGAGATTGCGGTTAGTAAACGGTGTCTCTGTGGGATTGCGGTTAGTAATGTGTGTCTCTGCGAGAATGTGGTTAGTAATGTGTCTGTGAGATTGCGGTTAGTAATGTGTCTCTGCGAGATTGCGGTTAGTAATGTGTGTCTCTGTGGGATTGCGGTTATTAATGTGTCTCTGTGGGATTGCGGTTAGTAATGTGTGTCTCTGAGGGATTGCGGTTATTAATGTGTCTCTGTGGGATTGCGATTAGTAATGTGTGTCTCTGAGGGATTGCAGTTAGTAATGTGTGTCTCTGAGGGATTACGGTTATTAATGTGTCTCTGTGGGATTGCGGTTAGCAATGTGTGTCTCTGTGGGATTGCGGTTAGTAATGTGTGTCTCTGTGGGCAGCGGTTAGTAATGTGTGTCTCTAAGGGATTGCGGTTAGTAATGTGTGTCTCTGTGAGATTGCGGTTAGTAATGTGTGTCTCTGTGGGATTGCGGTTAGTACTGTGTATCTCTGTGAGATTGCGGTTAGTAATGTGTGTCTCTGTGGTATTGCGGTTAGTAATGTGTCTCTGTGGGATTGCGGTTAGTAATGTGTGTCTCTGAGGGACTGCGGTTAGTAATGTGTGACTGTGGGACTGCGGTTAATAATGTGTCTCTGTGGGATTGTGGTTAGCAGTGTGTGTCTGTGTGGGATTGTTGTTAGTAATTTGAGACTCTGCGGGACTGCGGTTAGTAATGTGTGTCTCTGAGGGATTGCGGTTAGTAATGTGTGTCTCTGTGGGGCTCTGGTTAGTAATGTGTGTCTCTAAGGGATTGCGGTTAGTAATGTGTGTCTGTGGGATTGTGGTTAGTAATGTGTGTCTCCTTGAGATTGCGGTTAGTAATGTGTGTCACTGTGAGATTGAGGTTAGTAATGTGTATCTGTGGGATTGTGGTTAGTAATGTGTGTCTGTGGGATTGTGGTTAGTAATGTCTCTCTGTGGGACTGCGGTTAGTAATGTGTGTCTCCTTGAGATTGCGGTTAGTAATGTGTGTCTCTGTGGGATTGCTGTTAGTAATGTGTGTCTCTGTGAGATTGTGGTTAGTAATGTGTGTCTGTGGGATTGTGGTTAGTAATGTGTCTCTGTGGGACTGCGGTTAGTAATGTGTGTCTCTGTGGGATTGCGTTTAGTAATGTGTGTCTCTGTGGGATTGCGCTCAGTAACTTGTTGAGTGGGGTGAATATTCGTACCCTGGATGCAGTCTTAATTCGATTTTTGAATATAGTTAAAGCTGATGGTACAGTTGAAATCGTAGCGCGAAACTTTTGATAAAATGGCGGGCTCAGACCTCGTTTTATTGCAGGCTAGTGCTGACGTCACGGGGGTGGGACTGCCCGTGACTATTGGTGCCCCAGGTGAGGCTGGGCCATGGTCTGTCAATACTGTCAGGAGTGGGGGGAAAGAGTAGTGTGGATTTGGAATGTCTAATTACTCCTCGTCTCCCAGTGAAGGGTCAGAATTCTGAGGTAGTTTCCGCCATTGTTTCTCTGACGATTAAGTGTTCCAGCTATGGCAGGCTCCGCCTGTTGTTTGGAATAATGCTCACCCCTGAAGGGGCGGAGGCGTATGAGAAGTGGGCGGAACGGACCCCTCAGTTGATAGATGAGTGACAGTTCTCGGTTGGGGGAAAACGACAGGGATTGGTTGAAAGTTTGGATAGGCGGGCAGCTGACGTTGTTAGAACAGTCAGGTTCAATTACCTCGTAGTGACAGCTGCCAGTTACCTGCAGCGCGGTACAAGGCGTTTGGTTCGAATGGGAGCAAAATGCAGCTCGGGGTGAGGTTTCAAATGATAAGTCCGGATAATGGGGAACAAAAAGACCCTTTTCCTGAAGCCTTCGTGGGACCACGCTCCAGTGTGTCGTCACGGATAGATGGAAGCTGTGCTTAATTCATCGTCGACACTAGGTCCAGGTCAAGTTACTGTACTGTTGGTTTGTGGAGGTACGGCTGTGTGTGGACTATAGGACACTGAACCGGCGCACGGTTCCTGACCAGTATACGGCTCTGAGGGTGGAAGACGAGCTGGCCTGTCTGAGAGGTGCGAAGTGATTAAACGTGCTGGATCAGAGGAGTGGATGTTGCCAGATCCCGATGAGTGAGGCCGACAAAGAGAAGACGGAAATGATTTGTCCCATTGTGTTCTTCGAGTCCGAAAAAATGCCCCTGGGAATATCCGGGCCCCTGCAAACTTCCCGCGGGACGTGGAGAAGACGGTGGGGGATGGGGACTTGTTTGACGTCTTGGTGTATTTGGATGATCTCCTAGTATTTGGATCTGTCTTGGAAGACTATGAAGCGAGGCTGTTGCAGGTGCGACTAGGAGCTGAGGAGTTAAAACTTTCCCTGGACAAGTGTCAGGTCTGCCAAAGGTCCCAGTCTGTGAGTGTTCTGCGCTCGTTCACGGAGTTCTGCGTTTCCTTATTGGAGATTCTCGAGCGGCTACGCTAAAGTGAGAAACCTCTTAAATCCGCTTCTGTGTAGCTACCTTCCCTTGGTGGGGGAAAAAGGGAAGGGGGAGAAAGGACTGGAGGCTGCAGAATATTTAAACGCGTCGGAGCTCTTAGGGCAGATGTGGACTGTAAAATGTGAGGAAGCTTTTCGGTCGCTAAAGGGGTTGTTGATCCAAGCGCCGATGCCGGCTTCGGCGGACAGTTTAGACGGGTTAGTGGCGTCCCGTATCAGGATCAGGGCACCAGGTTGAGACCCGTGTAGTTTGTATGTCGAAGTTTGTTGCCCTCCGAGAGAATTTATCCCCCGTACCAGCTGAACTTCCTGGCGTTGAAATGGGCGGCAGTGGAGACTGAGAAACAGAATTCAGAGCAGAAATGCGGTCACTTACTGATGAATTTGTCCAGAAAGATGAAACGATAACCAACCATCGAAAGGATGAGCAGAAACTGGAGAAAATGATCCAGAACTCGCAACTCGCTATCAAGTTGGGGAAGACAAAGAGTTCTGCCTGTCTGAGGCCAACTGCAAACTGAGAGCACAGGGAGGGGAGTCTGAATGCACTTCAGAGGCGAAGCAATTTCGGACAGACCTCCAAAGAGGGAAGCGGAGGCTCGACGGAGAAATGAAGAGGACTATTGATGGACTAAATGAAATGGAAAACTGAAAGTTGGCCAGGAATAAATCATTAAGAAGAAAGAGCTGGAGATAAGATCAGTGAGCACTAAACAGGAGGAGGAACAATCTTTAACTGTTACTCTTCAGAGGAAGATTATGGAATATTACGCCCGGTTTGAAGAACTGCAGGAGGAGAAGAATACGGATGCGATGGATGATGAGATGGGGGTGTGGTGCATGCCACCTTTCACTAACTTCCCTTTGATTGAGGGAGAGGCTCCTGGCCCTTCTCCCACTAAAGTCAGGTGAGTTGCGTGGGGGTGGGGGGGGGGGAGGTGGTGTTGTGGAGGTGTTCCAGCTGTCGGCAGCCTGGGTTACTGCAGAAGAGACAGCGGGACCTCGACACGGACAGGAGGTTCCGAGTTGCAGGGGTCATGACATGATGGATAGATTGATAGATCATTCGTCAAGCAGAGCCGAAGTATCCCCAGGAGTGTGCGAGACTGAAGGGTTAAGTGAGGGAGTACGGAGTTCCCTGAGTATTAGCAAACTCACGCATAGGCTGCCCTATGAAGTGCTTGGGGAACAGTGTGTGGAGTCTACCAGTTGAGGAGTTGTGTCACTGTGTTCTTCACCTGGATTAGGTTTTGTGCTTGTTTAACCTGATCAATTAAAGGTAAAAAAAAAAATAACCTTAAATAAGTCCTTAAGTTTCTTAGTAATTTTGACACCCAAGTAAGTAAAGTTGTCTTTGACCGATTTAGCTAGTAAATGTTTATAAATTGGAACTTGCATATTTAATGGGAATAGTTCACTCTTATTAAGATTCAGATTATAACCAGAAAAGCTACTAATCTGAGCAAGCAAAGATAAAACTGTAGAAATGGATCTCTCTGGATTGGGAATATAGAGTTACAAATCACCTGCGTATATGTCCCTTCTCCACGAGTAATACCGAAAATGTTAGATGAATCACGAATTGCAATGGCTGAAGGTTCCAAAGCAATGTCAAATAGTAAAGGACTACATGGGCAACCTAAGGACTACAAGGGCAACCTTGCCTAGTACCACGAAACAATTGCAAAAAGGGAGTTTTTTGATTGTTGGTAGATACCGAAGCTAAAGGAGTAATATATTAATTCAATCGACGATATAAATTTCGAACTAAAATTAAAATTCTTAAGCGTACTAAATAAATGTGACCATTCGACTCTATCAAACGCTTTTTCAGCGTCCAGAGAAATAACAGATTCTGGAATTCTAGGTGAAGGAGTATAAGCTATATTAATTAATGTCCTAATATTAATAGATAAATAACGGATTTTAATAAATCCAGTCTGGTCCCCAGAGACTACTTGAGGTAAAGTTCTCCGATCTAGTGGCCAAAATTTTGGGAAAAAATCTGGAATCCACATTGAGCAGAAATATATACCTATATGATGCACATTCAGTAGAAGCTTTGTCTTTTTTAAGAATTATGGAAACAGAGGCTTCGTAAAAAGATTGTTCTAATTTACCTATGATTAATGCATCCTTAAAAAATTTACATAACCAAGGGAAAGTAGGGAAAGATTTGAAAAATTCCGTTGTGTAACCGTCCCAACCAGGAGCTTTGCCTGAATCCATCGAAACAATAGCCTCTTTTATTTCATTTTCCTTAATAGCAGCATCTAATGTTAAACTTTCTTTGATTGATAACTCCGGAATATTCAATTTCCTTAAAAATTCATGCATTATGGTGGAGTCATCAGGAAATTCTTATTGATATAAAGAGTTGTAAAACTCTTGAAAAACTGTTTATCCCATCATGAGCAACCGTCAGAGTACCGTCTCGTTTACGGATCTTAATAATCTGACATTTAAATGAAGCAGTTTTCAATTGATTAGCCAGTAATCTACCAGATTTATCTCCATTTATATAAAACTGGGTCCTAGTTTTACTTAACTGATTTTCAGTCGAAGAGGATAATAATAAACTATGCTCCATTTGGGGTTCAAATCTCTTTTTTATAAAGCTCCTTACTCGGAGCCACAGAGTATATCTCATCAATTTCGTTAATCTTATCAACCAACGTGTGCCTTTCAGTACTAATTCGCTTTTTTTTTACGCTCCAGTGGAATATGAAATCATTTGCCCACGGATAAATGCTTTAAAAGTATTCCATAATATTCCACAGGAAATTTCATCTGGGATGTAGAAATCGCTAAATTTCTGAAGCTCCAGAGTCAATCATAAAGGATTTGATTAGAGAAGCCGATTTATTCGGGAATAGCGAGTTAGTCTTGGATCTATCCATCGAAGAATTTAAACAACAATTAAAATCCCACCCACTATTAACATATGATCATTTAAATTGGGAAGAAATGTAAATAAATGTTTCAAAAAATCAGGACAATCGACAGTTGGAGCATAAACGTTAACCACAACAACTTTTTGATTAGAAAGTAAGCTATTAAGAAGCAAAAATCTACCATGGGGATCTGAAGTTGTTTCACAATGAATAAATGAGGTTGAGGACGAGGTCTATATTTTTATAGACCCCTCTCACCTTGATCTGGCAATTCGAATTGTACTGATGATTACTCCAAAACCTAAAGAACGTAAATTATCCTCTTTCCTCACATGAGTTTCTTGTGCAAAATATTAATATCATTCAAAGAGGAACCGGAAGTTACGACACTTCAGACATTTTTTAGTTTACAGTCAGCCCGTTTGAAACAGATAGATAGATAGATAGATAGATAGATAGATAGATAGATAGATAGATAGATAGATAGATAGATAGATAGATACTTTATTCATCCCCATGGGGAAATTCAACTTTTTTTCCAATGTCCCATACACTTGCTGTAGCAAAACTAATTACATACAATACTTAACTCAGTAAAAAAATATGATATGCATCTAAATCACCGTCTCAAAAAGCATTAATAGCTTTTAAAAAGTTCTTAAGTCCTGGAGGTAGAATTGTAAAGCCTAATGGCATTGGGGAGTATTGACCTCTTCATCCTGTCTGAGGAGCATTGCATCGATAGTAACCTGTCACTGAAACTGCTTCTCTGTCTCTGGATGGTGCTATGTAGAGGATGTTCAGAGTTATCCATAATTGACCGTAGCCTACTCAGCGCCCTTCGCTCAACTACCGATGTTAAACTCTCCAGTACTTTTCCCACGACAGAGTCCGTCTTCCTTACCAGCTTATTAAGACTTGAGGCGTCCCTCTTCTTAATGCTTCCTCCCCAACACGCCACCACAAAGAAGAGGGCGCTCTCCACAACTGACCTATAGAACATCTTCAGCATCTCACTACAGACATTGAATGACGCCAACCTTCTTAGGATACTCCCAGATACTTGTAGGTCTTAACCTGCTCCACACGTTCTCCTTTAATGATCACTGGCTCCATATGGGGCCTAGATCTCCTAAAGTCCACCACCATCTCCTTGGTCCTGGTGATATTGAGACGCAGGTAGTTTGAGTTGCACCATATCACAAAGTCCTGTATCAGTTTCCTATACTCCTCCTCCTGTCCATTCCTGACACACCCCACTATGACCGTGTCATCAGCGAACATCTGCACATGGCAGGACTCTGAGTTATATTGGAAGTCTGATGTGTACAGGGTGATCAGGACCGGAGAGAGTACGGTTCCCTGCGGCGCCCCTGTGCTGCTGACCACCGTGCCAGACCTACAGTCTCCCAACCGCACATACTGAGGTCTATCTGTCAAGTAGTCCACTATCCAATCCACCATGTGAGAGTCTACTCCCATCTCCGTTAGTTTGTGCCTTAAGATCTTGGGCTGGATGGTGTTAAAGGCACTAGAGAAGTCATGGAATGTAATCCTCACAGCACAACTGACCCCCTCTAGGTGAGAGAGTGATTTGTGCAGCAAATACGTGATAGCATCCTCCACTCCCACCTTCTCCTTATATGCAAACTGAAGAGGATCTAAGCAAAAACCAAAAGAAGAATACTAAATGGTCCCCATTGTCTCTATCATTGGTTGGTCGAATCAATGCTGTATAGATGATTATTCTATCTAAATTTTTACACTTATTTCAAGCGTTACCAATTTTTACTAAATTCTTTTTAAACATTGTTGACTCCAAAATTTCTTCGTATATATGGCAGAATAAAAAATCCTAGATTAAGTAAACAATATTTACAGAAGTCTAAAAAGGAAGGTGGTCCGGCATTGCCGAACTTAAGATTTTACTATTGTGCAATTAATATTCGATATTTAATATTTTGGACAGAGGACCTGATAGCAATGCAGAGATCACAATGGGTAAATCTTGAATGTAAATCTGCACATGGTTTCTCATTGGTTTCTATTTTAGGGACCTCGCTTCCCTTTGTTCTTTTTATACTGAATAAACAAATGGTTAATCCAATAGTTAAATATATATTACGAATATAGTTTCCATTTCGTAAAGTTTTTGGTTTCAATAAGTTTATCTTATCTAGCCCTATTATATCTAATTTCCGTTTCCAACTCTCTGTTATGGATCAAGACTTTTTGATATGGAAAAAGAAGGTTATAACATGCTTTCGCATCTTATTCATGGATAACTGTTTAATGCCTTTCGAACATAATAAATATAAATATAATATAATAAATATAAATTTCCCAGATCCCATTTTCTTAGATACTTAGAAATTAGAAGCTTTTTGAATAATATGTTACAGACTTTTCCGAATTCATCCCCAAAGGATATCACGGGAACAAAATAGGTTTAAACCCTTATCAGAAGGGTTTATTAGCAACCATTTATGATATGATTATGAAAAGACAGCCAGATATATCAGAGAAAATTAAGAATGAATGGGAAAAAGAACTTCAATTTTCCTTACCTACAGAGAAATGGGAAAATAATTTACATTTAGTTAACTCTTCTTCTATATGTGCTAAACACGCGTTGATACAATTTAAGGCGGTGCATAGGGCTCATATGTCTAAGGACAAATTGCTGGTTTTTACTCCCATATTAATCCTATCTGTGATAGATGTCATTCCGAAGTAGCCTCTTTGACTCATATGTTTTGGTCTTGTCCTCTTTGGGAGAAATATTGGAAAGATATTTTTGGTATTCGTTCAACAGTGTTGAGTATTATTTTACACCCTCACTCTATTAGTGCAATTTGTGGCTTACCAATGGTGGATAATAGACATTTGTCCCTCATCGGCTCGTCGGATAACTGCATTTGCTACATTAATGATCAGAAGATCCATTTTATTTAACTGGAATGAGATTATTCCTCCAAATATATTCCAATGGTTTTCCTAAACTATATCTTGCTCAAATTTAGAGAAAATGAGAAGGGTTATTTTTGATCCTTCGATTAAATTTGAAGAAACTGCGAGACCATTCATTCAACACTTTCATATGAGTTAAATTGACCTTTCCCGAACCTCTTTTATTACCTTCAACTAATTGGATAGAGGAGCGGGGTTGCTGACACTACTGTTTATATCTGTTGTAATATAATAGCCCAGTTGTTTTTTTTTTTTCTCTCTCTATCAGTTTATTTTCAAGTTAGTTAGTTGTTTTTTTTATATATATTTATTTTAATTTTGGAGGGTTTTCTTTTCATTATAAATGCAGGATAAGTTTGGGAGATTTGGCACATTTGTGTTATTAATTGTTGATAACTGTATATACTGTTCTTTTAACTTTGTATTCCCAATCTCTCTGTATTTCTATTGTTACAACGTTTTTTTTTTGAAAATCAATAAAAAGACTTAAAACGAAAGAAAGGTTTTCTGTTTGCCAGGAAGGGTTGGCGAATTATCTTGACGTGATGAGGACATGACCAAATTTGTTGGGGAGAGTGTAAGCGGTTCTCTTTTATGTAACCGTTAAGGCTAATAAATTGGATTCTCTGTAGAGTTAATCTTAATGAGGTAGTGGGTTCTGTACAGCAGCATGTTTGGGTTATAACTGAAAACGAGGCTTTGGAATTCAGTTACTAACCAATGGGCGAGATGTTATTCTTTCTTGTTTGTGTGAAAGCGGCTGGGTTTCGCCAGGGGAATGAAGAGGCGAGTCGCGAATTCAGGAGTTGGTGGGCTGCCCTCCGCGCTGCGGTGGGAGCTGGAGGTCGAAGGAGATCGAAGGAGCAATCAGCGAAGTGGAACCGTGAGCTCCAACGGTTGTGCACGAACTTTTTAAATAACTTCGTCGCGCTTTTTATTTGATATTTTGTTCTCTACTCTTCTCATAGTCAAAGCAAGAGTTATAAAACCTTACTTCATTAACGGCATATTGTGTACTGTTCGTTATTTCGGGGGACTGATTTGTCACAGGGGGCATTTCACGTAGCATCCACCCAAACCAGAGTTCTGAAGTTTCTGCAGTTTAGCCGGGCAGGGAGTTATCAACTTGAGATAATGCCACTAGGCATTCTTTACCGCAGACTCAGCTTATAAAATAATCTTCTGGATGTCTTGCATGAGGACTCCTATGTCCTTCAGCACCTATAATGTTTGAACCTTGTTCTATTTAAATAATAGTCCTCACTATTGTTCCCTTTACCAAAATGCTTTGTCATACATTCTCCAACACTGTATTCCACCTGCCACAATTTTTGCCTATTGTTCCAACGTCTCTAAGTCCTCCTGCAAACACACCGCTTCCTCAGCACTACCTACCCCTTCAGCTATCTTCACATCATCCGCAAATTTTGTAGCAAGCATTTCAATTCGGTTATCTAAATTATTGATAAACAATGCAAAGAGAAGTTGTCCCAATTCAGATCCCAAAGGAATACCACAAGTCACTGGCAGCCTCTAACCTGTCAGCCAATCCGCTATCCAGGCCAATATCTTTCCTGTAAAGCGATAGGATTTTATCTTGGTAAGCAGCCTGAAGTGTGGCAACGTACCAAACGCCTTCTGAAAATACAAGCAAATGACATTCACTGCCTCTCCTTTGTCAATACTGCTTGTTAGTTCCTCAAAGAATTCTAACAGATTTGTCAAGGAAAATTTCCCTTCACAGAAATCATGCTGACTGTGACTTATTTTATCATTAGAACATAGAACATACAATAGTACTGCATATTACAGGCCCTTCGGCCCTCAATGTTGTGCCGACCATCAAAGCCTACCCCCATATAAACCCCCCACCTTAAATTCCTCCATATACCTGTCTCGCAGTCTCTTAAAGTTCACTAGTGTATCTGCCTCCACAACGGACTCAGGCAGTGCGCTCCAAACACAAACCACTCTCTGAGTGAAAAACCTTCCTATAATATCCCCCTTGAACTTCCCTCCCCTTACCTTAAATCCATGTTCTCTTGTACTGAGCAGTGGTGCCCTGGGGAAGAGGCGCTGTCTGTCCACTCTATGTATTCCTCTTAATATCTTGTATAGCTCTATCATGTCTCCTCTCATCCTCCTTCTCTCCAAAGAGTAAAGCCCTAGCTCCCTTAATCTCTGATCATAATCCATACTCTCTAAACCAGGCAGCATCCTGGTAAATCTCCTTTATACCCTTTCCAATGTTTCCACATCCTTCCTATGCTGAGGCGAACAGAACTGGACACAGTACACCAAGGGGACAACATTCGCCTCCCTCCAATCCTCTGGTACCATTCCCGTGAACAACGAGGACATAAAGATCCTGGCCATAGGTTCAGCAATCTCTTGCCTCGTGAAGCAGCCTGGGGAATATTCCATCAGGCCCCGGAGACTTATCCGTCCTATTGTATTTTAACAACTCCAACACTTTCTCTCCCTTAATATCAACATGCTCCAGAACATCAACCTCACTCATATTGTCCTTACCGTCATCAAATTCCCTCTCAGTGGTGAATACCAAAGAGAAGTATTCATCGAGGACCTCGCACACTTCCACAGCCTCCAGGAACATCTTCCAACTTTTATCTCTTATCGGTCCTACCTTCACTACTGTCATCCTTTTGTTCTTCTGATAGTTGAAGAATGCCTTTGGGTTTTCCTTTACCCTACTCACCAAGTCCTTCTCATGCCCCCTTCTTGCTCTTCTCAGCCCCTTCTTAAGCTCCTTTCTTGCTATCCTATATTCCTCAATAGACCCATCAGATCCTTGCTTCCTAAACCTCATGTATGCTGCCTTCTTTCACCTGACTAGACTTTCTACTTCACCACTTCACTTTTCCCATGGTTCCTTTACCCTACCATTCTTTATCTTCTTCAGCGTGACAAATTTATCCCTGACATTCTGTAAGAGATTCTTAAACATCGACCACATGTCCATAGTACATTTCC
Organism: Hemitrygon akajei; assembly: GCF_048418815.1. NCBI lineage: Eukaryota > Metazoa > Chordata > Chondrichthyes > Myliobatiformes > Dasyatidae > Hemitrygon > Hemitrygon akajei. The sequence goes on from NW_027332039.1 coordinate 42,447, forward strand.
CTGCAAAAACATCATCCCAATTCACACCTGCAAGTTCTAGCCTATAGCGTTATAATTTTCTCAATTAAAAATTTTCCTGTCCTCTCTGATTTTATCCTGTTTCATGATAATGCTAAAGGTCAGCGAGCGCTGATCACTGTCCCCCAGATGCTCACCCACTGACAGATCTGTAACCTGACCTGGTTCGTTACCTAATACTAGATCTAGTGTGGCATTTCCCCTAGTCGGACTGTCAACATATTGTGACAAGAATCCATCTTGGACACACTTAAAAAACTCTGCCCCATCTAAATCCTTGGAATTAATCAAGTGCCAATCAATATTAGGGAAGTCACCCAGGATAACAACCCTGTTATTTTTGCACCTTTCCAAAATCTGCCTCCCAATCTGTTCCTCGGTATCTCTGCTGCTACCAGAGGGCCTATAGAATGACTCCAGTAGAGTAACTGCTCCCTTCCTGTTCCTGACTTCCACCCATACTGACTCAAAAGAGGATCCTGCTACATTACCCACCCTTTCTTCAGCTGTACTAGTATCCCTGACCGGTAATGCCACCGCTCCTCCCCCTCCCCCATCCCTTTTAAAGCATTGAAATCCAGGGATATTGATCATTCATTCCTGCCCTGGTGCCAGCCAAGTCTCCGTAATGGCCACTACATCATAATTCCATGTATGTATCCAAGCTCTCAGTCCATCACTTTTGTTCCCGATGCTTCTTGCTTTGAAATACACACACTTTACCCCTTCTACCTTACTACCTTTATACCCTTTATTCTGCTGCTCTTTCCTCAAAGCCTCTCTTAATGTTAGATCTGGCTTTACTCCATGCACTTCTTTCACTGCTCTATCGCTCCGGTTCCCATCCCCCTTGCAAATTAGTTTAAATCCTCCCGAACCATGCGAGCAAACCTACCAGCAAGGATATTGCTCCCCCTCGAGTTTAGGTGCAACCTATCCAATCTGTACAGGTCCCACCTTCCCTAGAAGAGATCCCAATGGTCCAAAAATCTAAAACTCTGCCCCCTGCACTAGCTCCTCAGCCATGCATTCAACTGTCATCTCCTCCAATTTTACCATCACTATCACGTAGTACTGGCAGCAATACGGAGAACGCCACCCTTGAGGTCCTGTTCTTCAGCCTTCTGCCTAGTTCCTGAAACTCACACTTCAGGACCTCATCCGTCTTCCTGCCTATGTCGTTGGTCCCAACATGTATCACGACTTCTGGTTGCTTTCCCTCTCGTACCAGGATGTCATGCACCCGGTCAGAGACATCCCGGATCCTGGCACCCGGGAGGCAACAAACCATGCGGGTTTCCTTCTCACGTCCACAAAATCTCCTGTCTGCTCCCCTGACTATAGAGTCTCCAACGACGACAGCTCTCCTCATCTCCGTCCCATCCTTCTGCACCATAGGGTCAGACTCAGTGCCAGAGGCCCTGCCACCGTGGCTCACACCTGGCCGGTCGTCCTCACCAACAGCATCCAGGACGGTAGACATTATTCAGGGGAATGGATACAGGGGTGCTCTGCACTACCTGTCTACTCCCCTTCGCTTTCCCCTCCCGGATTGTCACGCAGTGACCTGCTTCCGGCAGTCTAGGCGTGACTTCCTCCCTTCAGCTCTCAACTATGACTGCCTCATTCTCCCGGGAGTCGAAGGTCATCCAGTTGCTGCTCCAGATTCCTCACACGGTCTTCCAGATCGCCCAGCCGCAAGCACTTCTGGCAGAGGTGACTCTGCGGGAGAGGGGAGTTCCCCCAAGACTGCCACATCTCACAGGAGAGGCACATCACCGTCTCAGGAGGCATTGTAAAGACTAACTGGGAACAAGCTCGTCCTCCTCCTCTTCTCGTCGAAGCCTCTCGAGTCAAAGCCTCAAATCTCCACTCCTTCACTGGCCCACTCACTCACTGGCCGCTTTCCGCAGGCTCCAAGTACCTCGAAACCTCATCCTTAATAAAACTCCAAGACTTTCCCAACCATTGGGGTCAGGCTAACTGGCCTCTTCTTTCCTTTCTTTTGACTTTCTCCCTTCTTAAAGAGTTGAGTGACATGGTCCCAGTCCCCTGAGACCATGCAGGAACCAAGAGATTGCTTGGTTATCTTCTTCAGTATCTCTTCAGCAACCTCTGTCAGGAATCTGAGATGCAGTCCATCTGGACCTGGTGATTTATCCACCTGAAGATCTCTGAGTTTGCCGAGCACTTAATCCTTCTATTAGCAATGGCACTCACTGCTGCTCTCTGACACTCACAGACCTCTGGAAAGTAACTAGTATATTCTACAGTAAAGACAGATGCAATGTACCCATTGCGTTCATATGCTATTTTTGTCCCCATTACTACCTCACCAGCATCATTTACCAGTGGTTCAATATCAACTCTCAACTCACTTTTATTCTTTACAGAATAAAAAACATGGTATCCAGCTTTATTGGTATGCCTGTCTATTTCAGAACTTCTTCCTCTGTGCAGACTGCGTATCCAACAACTTGTGAACTAATCCCAGAAATAGCAGCCATTACACCGCTGTAATCCCTGCCAGTACCTTCCTCCAATCTAATTTCAAGCCTCTGTAAATAAATTTATTCCATTTGTATATGGATACCTCTGAGTTATGCTTCACCCTCTAAAATTGCAGGATAAATTCAATAATATTATGATCATAGCCTCTTAAGGGGTCTTATACATAAAGATCCCTTCTTAGATCAGAATTATTGCATAACCCTCAATCTAGAGATAGCCTTTTCTCGAGCAGGCTCAAGCACAAGCTGCTCTATGAAGCCATCTCGTAGGCATTTAACAAATTCACTCTCTTGCGATTCAACATCAACCTAATTTTCCCATTCCCCTTCCATATTGAAGTTCCCCACTACAATTGTGTCCTTATTCTTATTATCAGAATCAGAACCAGTTTTATTATCACCGGCACGTGACCTGAAATTTATTATCATAACAGCAGCAGGTCAATGCAATGCATAATCTAGAAGAACATTAAAAATAATTAATAAGTAAATCAATTATAATATACGTATATTGAATAAATTGAAATCATGTAAAAATAGAAATGCTATTCAGTAAAAAAGTGCGGTAGTGTCCAGGTGTTCAATATACATTTAGGAATTGGATGGCAGAGCAGGAGAATCTGTTCATGAATCACTGAGTGTGTGCCTTCAGGCTTCTGTGCCTCCTCCCTGATGATAAAAGTGAGAAATTGGCATGCCCAGGCGCTGTTGGCATTAAACAATGGACGCTGCCTTTCAGAGGCAACGCTCTTTGAAGATGTCCTGGCTAGTACCCAAAGATGGGGCCGACAAAATTTACAAACCTCTGCAATTTCTTTCAGACCTGTGCAGTAGTAACCCCATTCCGGACAAAGATGTCGCCTGTAGGAATGCTCTCCATGGAACATCTATAGAAGTTTTTGAGTGTTTTTATTGACATAACAAACTTCTTCAAACTCCTAATGAGGTATAGCTGCTGTCTTGTCCTCTTTACAACTACGTCGATTTATTGGGATCAGGTTAGATCCTCACAGATCTTGACATGAGTGAACTTGAAACTGCTCACTTTCTCCACTTAAGAGGACTGGTATGTGTTCCGTCGTCTTATTCTTCTGGAAGTCTACAATCAGCTCTTTCGTCGTGCTGACGATGAGTGCCTGTTTGTTGTGTGACACCACTCCACTAGTAAGCACATCTCACTCCTGCAGGCACTTTTGAAATCACCTGAGATTCTTTCTACAATGGTTCTATCATCAGCAAATGGTTTCCCAGCTGTGTTTAGCCACACAGACATGGGTATATAGAGCGTAGAGCAGTGGGCTAAGCACACACCGCTGAGGTGCACCAGTGTTGATCGTCAGCGAGGAGGAGATGTTATAACCAATATACACAGATTGTGCTTTTCCGTTAGGAAATCGAGGATCCAAGTGCAGAGGGAGGTGCAGAGACCCAGCTCCTGCAACTTCTCAATCAGAATTATGGGAATGATGTTATTAAACTGGGAGCAATATTTGATGAACTGCGTCCTGACATAGATGTTTGTATTGTCCAGGTGGTCCAAAGCCGTGTGAAGAGCCATTGACATTGCATCTGTTGTTGACCTATTGTGGCAATAGGCAAATTGCAATGCGTCCAGATCCTTGCTGAGACAGGAGTTCAATTTTTTTTATGAGCAACCTTTCAAAACATGTCATTACTGTAGATGTTAGTGCTATCGAGCAATAATCATTAAGGCTGCTGATATTATTCTTCATATAGTCATCCATGGATTTCGTGAGACCATGGATTTGCGCCTTGGAAGTTTTCCAGGGCGGAGGCCTGGGCAGGGTTGTATCGGAGACCGGCAGTTGCCTTAGCTGAACGCCTTCCCCTTTCCACGTCACCGATGTTGTCCAAGGGAAGGGCACGAGGACGCAAGCAGCCTGGCACCGATGTCTCGCAGAGCAATGTGTTTTTAAGTGCCTTGCTCAAGGACACAACTGAGCAAGTGATTCAGCTGAGGCTCGAACCAGTGACCTTCAGATCACTAGACCGATGCCTTATCCACTAGGCCACGTGCCAACGCATATTATTATTATTCTTCATGATAGTCTTCATGGTGTTACGTACCCGTGACACGTGACAGTGGTGTACTTGTCACGTGACAGGTGTTGAAGCTGTACTGGACTTGAGGTAATGGTCTTGTCATGGTGGAGTGACGTCATTTTCCCGCCAGTAGAGGTCATGTGACAGGTTTTTTTTACAGGGTATAAAAGGAGGACCCCTCCCTGTGAGGAGGGGCAGTTCGTGGCTGGATTTTCCATGTTGACTTCATGCCACTGCGTGATTTAATGTTATGACGCAGTTTAGTTGAAAGATTGAGTTTTATTTAATGATAGATAGATAGATAGATAGATAGATAGATAGATAGATAGATAGATAGATAGATAGATAGATAGATAGATAGATAGATAGATAGATAGATAGATAGATAGATAGATAGATAGATAGATACTTTATTCATCCCCATGGGGAAATTCAACTTTTTTCCAATGTCCCATACACTTGCTGTAGCAAAACTAATTACATACAATACTTAACTCAGTAAAAAAATATATGATATGCATCTAAATCACCGTCTCAAAAAGCTTTAATAGCTTTTAAAAAGTTCTTAAGTCCTGGAGGTAGAATTGTAAAGCCTAATGGCACTGGGGAGTATTGACCTCTTCATCCTGTCTGAGGAGCATTGCATTGAAAGTAACCTGTCACTGAAACTGCTTCTCTGTCTCTGGATGGTGCTATGTAGAGGATGTTCAGAGTTATCCATAATTGACCGTAGCCTACTCAGCGCCCTTCGCTCAGCTACCGATGTTAAACTCTCCAGTCCTTTGCCCACGACAGAGCCCGCCTTCCTTACCAGCTTATTAAGACGTGAGGCGTCCCTCTTCTTAATGCTTACTCCCCAACACGCCACCACAAAGAAGAGGGCGCTCTCCACAACTGACCTATAGAACATCTTCAGCATCTCACTGCAGACATTGAATGACGCCAACCTTCTTAGGAAGTACATTCGACTCTGTGCCTTCCTGCACAAGGCATCTGTGTTGGCAGTCCAGTCAAGCTTCTCGTCTAACTGTACTCCCAGATACTTGTAGGTCTTAACCTGCTCCACACGTTCTCCATTAATGATCACTGGCTCCATATGAGGCCTAGACCTCCTAAAGTCCACCACCATCTCCTTGGTCTTGGTGATATTGAGACGCAGGCCTAAAGTTTAAAAGGTCATTGCCAGCAGTTTCTTTATAATACTGCCAGTTGAGAATCAGTGGAGAGTGAAGATCGGAGTTCGGGATTTAAAAGATCGAGGAAAGTCGATTTCGACGGTGAAAGAGGTTCGACTTTGTTTGATCCTCATTTGGAAGGAATTCGTTGACTGTGCTTGTGGTAATCCCTGCGAATAGCAGAAAGGATTGAGTACAGTGTTGTAAAGGAAAGGTCAGTGCCTTTAAGCCGTTTCAATTTTTCACCTTCGTAAATTCTTCGTGGGAAAAGTAGTTCGACTGGGAACTGCAACAACACGACGTGAAAGAGAATTTAAATCGTCTCAAAAAGTCTCTCCCTTAAATGGACTGTAAGCATTTTGAACTTTTGCAATACTACTTTGAAGAACTGTTTTTGCAACATCGCTTTAAGAACTGTTTAAGCTTCATTGCTTAAAGAACTGTTTAAGCTGCCGCAAGGCAGCTGATTTACGGTTACGTTAGTGATTTGTTTACTTTTGGGGGTTTGTTTTTCTGTGTTAAATTTTTTTATGTGTTTTATTTGTTATAAAAACCATTGCCTCACATATGTTTATTGTTGCTGAATCCGTAACAATGGGCACTGGTATAACTGTTACCTTTTTGAAACAAGTGGGAACTTCTGTCTGTAACAGTGAGAGTTTGAAAATGTCCTTGAATACTCCCGTGAATTGGTTGGTACAGGTTTTCAGAGCCTTACCATGTACTCCATCGGGAGCCTTCTTCTTGCGAGGGTGCACTCTCTTTAAAGACTCTCTTTCAAGCAGACAACATCCAGGTAAGCTTCTTCTTCTGCTCCTTCTCCAAAGCCTCAAGATCCTTCCTATACTGGATCAACTAGAACTATATACAGTACTGGAGATGAGGCCAAACCGGAATCTTTTAAAACCGCAACATCACCTCTTCAACTTTGAGCTCAATAACTCAGCTAACAAGTGCAAGTATTTGACAGCGTCTTAACCGCAGATTGACCGACGTCGTCACTTTCTAGGAGCTGTAAACCTGGACCCCAAACGTCTCTGCTCAGCAACACCGTTAATGGTCTTCCCCTTAACCCTTTACTACTTGCTTTTGGCTGGCCAAGGTGCAAAACTTCACATTTATCTGTGTTCAGCTCCATCTGCCATTTCACTGTCCTTAACTGTGAATGATCTACATTGTGCTGTATTCTTTGCCAGTCTTCTTCACCATCCACAACTGCACCACTCATGGTATCATTCAAAAACTTATTGAACCACCCATCTACATTCTCATCCCGGTCATTCTAATATTTCACAAACAGCAGAGGCCCCAGCACAGATCCCTGCAGAACGGCACGAATTACAAACCTCCAGCTCGAATAAATCTCTTCAAACACTTTCTTTAATCAAGAGGGACGTTATTAAATGCTTTAGTCAAATCCATGTAGACGACATCATCAGCTCCACCTTCATCTATGACTTTCGTGACTTTGCCAGAAAACTCAATCATGTTGTGATGAGGGGACCTGCCCCACTGGAAGCCACGATGGCTCACTGTAATTAGCCTTTGGCTTCCAAATGGAATTAGGTGCAGACAAAAGTTTCAGAAGTGTTTGTAGACCCGGTCTGACTGCCGAGTAGAAAGTGACCATACTGGTTTACTTACAGACCAAAGGCGAGCGGCATGGTGCATTCGCTGGCCGTAAGATACATGGTACTTCGTATTTACTACATGTACTTAGTGTACATGGGAGACAGGAGCAAAGAGGCGCTATGAGACAGGGGAGTTACCGTGGATAGGGTCAGGGCCATATCCATGACAGATATGTCCTGCAGAGACTGAGTCCAAGTTCGGTCTGGGATGAAGAGCAGCGCGAGCCAGTGTCTGATACCGGGAGCAGCTCTCAGCGATCCCAGGACCAGTGGAATTGTCAAATAGCGGCTGGGTGTGAATATTTTAATGGAAACGTGATAAAACTTACAAATTGCGGTACTGCCATTGCGTTCTGTCCTGGGTCTGGGGAGGATCTCTGAGTGGAACTGGGATTATGCCTTGTTTCTCACTGCACTGGTTTCCTCTCAGTGACCAAAGGCAAGCTGGATCATGTGTTTATTGGCCACAAATTACAGTCTGACAAGTACATTGGTGACAGAAGGAAGGAAGCCTCTTTCCTAACTCTATACACTCAATATGTAGGATCTCATCACAGAGATCGGGTCCAGAGCCCAAGTCTTGGCTGGTTCAAATAGAATGTGACCGCACCGGTTTCCTTCCCGAGACCAAAGGCGAGCTGAATGGTGCGTTCACTGGCTGTAAGATACTGTCATTTCTGTACATGAGTAACCGAAGAAAAGAGACGATGTGACACAGGGGAGTTGCCGTTGTCAGGGTCAGAGTCATATCCATGAAAGTCATGTCCTTCCCAAAGAGAGCTCGAGTTCATGGCCATGCCCTGAATTAAATTGCAAAGACACAAAAATCATTAAGAAATCACCCTGAAAGCACGTACCACGGGGCTTAATGACAACATTTATCTTATGGTTATGAGACTAGCACTATATGGTGAATTATTGGTCCCACAAGTTACCACATAATGATCTTTCAACTTATGATTTACCTTTCTCTTCAGCTGTTATATTTTGCTACATTTTGTTAGAGTTCCATCTTGTACTACAACAACACACTGCATTATTTTTGGACCCAGTATGCCAGTATGCTAATACACTAACATGGGGGGAGTCCTATTTGGATCCGTTATTCTGTAACATTCAGGGGAAGTTGGTGAGCCTTCGGAACAACTGAACAAAACATTGTCTCGAAGTACTTTGTGGGAGTAGATCAGTAAAAAAACAAAGCCCTTAGATTGAATTTCACAAAGACAAAGTTTGTGTAGATATGGCAAAGACCTCAGGAGGAAAAATGGAAGAAACTGCTTGTGATTGAGTCAGTTGAGGGGCAATGGCATCGATTTAAATAGATAATACATGTCGTGAAGGAAATATTCATACCCAAGGTCAGCAAGATGCAAAATAAAACATTAGATCAACTACATGAATGAGCAAAGATTTATAAAAATATTGAAGAAAATACAGCTAAGTAAGGAACACAGAAAAATATAGTAATACATTTTAACCATAGGGCATATGAAAATATGAGAGCTATAGTCAAGTATGAACTTCTTACTGCCAAAGACAGGTTGAGACGGATATTGCTGATAATAGTAAGATTGACCAAGCGGTTTTGTCAATACTTCAGTCATAAAAGAAATGTTAATTGGAAAGTTAAGTGTATTAGGAATAACGGTTATGCAGAGGATACATAAATAAAATAAAATAAAAATTAAATAAACGTTACATAAAATTATGAAGAGGAGGACATAGCGGATGATTAACTCTTAATTCGCTAAAGTGTTCACCTAAAAAGATGTTAAAAATAAAGTTGCTTAAGCTGATTCAGTGATCTTACTAAATGAGGTCCTCTTTCAGATGGAAAGGGTGAAAGTTAATAAATCTCAGTGTCGGACAACATATATCCAAGGGTACTTAGCGAAGCCTACAATTAGAAATACAAACACAAAACAAATACTTTTCAAAACTCTGTGAAGACTGATGAAGTCTGTAATGACTTGAAATGGACAAATATTTTCTTGGTATATAAGAGGGGTGACAGCACTGACACTTTAAAATACTTACCTGTAAGCTGATCGTGTATTGTGGGTAAGATAAGAGGAATATAAATAAACGCCGAGTTGGAAAAGCAGCTGATAAGAACAGGGATGTAGAAAGTGGGAATACAGGGATCCCTGTCTGGATTACTGCCAGTGACTAGTGGTGTTGGGACCATTACCTATTGCTGTATATAAGTGATTTAGATGATGAAATAGTTGGATTTGTTGCCAGGTTTGCTGATGATATGAAGACTGGTGGAGGGGGAGGTAGTGTTGAGAAAATAGGTAAGATGCGGAAGCACTTAGACAGATTAGGAGAAAGGGCAAATAAGTGGCAAATGAAATATAATATTGGAATATGCACTGTCACGCGTTCCAGTGGTGGTGATAAATGTGCAGACAGGGGAGAAAATCCGAAAATCTGAGAGGCAAAGTGACTTTGGTGTCATTGTACGCAACACCTTAAAGGTTAACTTGGAGGCTGAGTTGGAGGTGAGGAAAGGAAATGCAATGTGAGCATTCATTTCTGATGTCCAGAATACCAGAGCAGGGATGTGATACTGAGGCCTCACCTTGTGTATTGTGTACAGTTTTGTGCTCCTCATCTCAGAAGCGATGTGCCGGCATTGGAGAGAGTCCAGAGGAGGTTCACAAGGATGATTCCAGCAATGAAAGGGTTAGCATACGAAGAACATTTGATGACTCTGGGTCTGTACTCACAGGAATTTTGAAGGATGAGGGACGTTCTCTTTGAAACCTTTTGAATGTTGAAAGGCTGAGACAGAGTAGAAGTGTAAAGGATGTTTCCCACGATAGCGGAGTCTAGGACAAGAGGGAATATATTCAGGAAAGATGGGTGTCAATGGAAAACAGAGATATGGAGAAAATTTCATAGTCAGAGGGTGGTGAATGTGTAGAAGTTTTGCCACTTGCAGCTGTGGAAGCCTGGTCGTTGGGTGTATTTAAGGCAGAGATTGATAGTTTTCTGATTGGACATGACATCAAACTGATGAGGAAAAGGCCTGGAAATGGGTTTGAGCAGGGGAAAGAAAGGATCAGTCATTATTGAATGTTGGAGCAGACTCGATGGACCGAACGGCCTAGTTCTGCTCCGATGTCTTATATTTTTATGGCGTTCTGTTAGCAGACAGGCAGCATGGGTTCAGAAAGGGTAAATCATGTTTCACTAATATGTTGCAGGTCTATGAAGTGGGCGGGGGGGGGAAAACAAAATTTATGATCACAATAAAGCGGTGATACCATTTACTTGGGCTTCAGAAGGATTTTGAAAAGGTACCCCAGAAGAGGTTAATATTCAAATTACAGGAGGTAGGGATTCAGGCTACGGGACGTGAATGAGTGCAGAACTGGCTGAGAAGCAGAAAGGGAAGAGTTGTGGTGAGAGGATCATTTTCATAGCTGGAAAATGTTAAAAGTGGCTTCCACAAGAATCCGTTTGGGGGCTGCTGCTGTTTTTATTTACATTGATGATTTGGATAAGCACAGAGTAACAAACTAGCTCAGTATGCAGATGACACAAAATTAGAGAGATCGGCTGATACCATTCAGGCAGGGGAATCAATACAGGTAGATCTAAACAAAACCCTGACGTGGGCAGATAAATGACAGGTGAAATTTAATGCAAATAAATGTAAAATATTACATTTAGGAAGTAGAAGTGTTAGATATAAATATACAATAGTGGTCTTGAGTAAGCAAGTGCATTGTATGAGAAGGATTTGAGTCTCCTGGAAGACATCACTATCAATATCTGGACAACATACTGAAGCAATGAGGAAGGCTGATATAATGTTGGGCTATGTAATACGATCAGAGGAGTCCAGAGCTAGAGACGTCTCCTTAACCTGTTTCATGCACTTGTGAGGCCACGCCTTGAGAACTGTGTACAATTCTGATCACCATATTTTGTAAGGAATGTGAAGTCATTGGAAAGAGATCAGAGAAGGGCGACTCCTCTCACTACAGGACTGCAGGGTGTCAGCTATGCAGTAAGATTGAGAGAATTAAATCTATCTGGCCTAGGTTGACATACAATGAGAGGAGATATGATAGAAATATTCAGAATCATTAAGGGCAGAGTAAGTATGATGCCAACTGCTACTTCAAAATTAATCTATCAACAAGGAAACGTGGAGACTGGTGAAAGTGAGATTTCAGACTGACATCAGAAAGCAATTCTTTATAAAGTGATTTGACAGATGCACAGTGAACGCAACACTCTCACACTGAAGCATAGACTGACAGGTAGAGAATGTACCCCACAATCTCACACTGTATCATGGACTGACAAGTACATAATGAAACCCGCCCTCTCACACGGTATTGGAGACTGACAGGTACAGAATGAACCCTACCATCTCAGAATCATATCAGAATCAGGGTTATATTCACCGGCAGGTGACGTGAAATTTGTTAACTTAGCAGCAGCAGCATTTCAATGCAATGCATGATCGAGAGGAAGAAAACATAATAATGAAGAATATAAAAATAATAATGTTACTAAATAACAAAGTAAATCAATTGCAGTGTAAGTATATTGAATGATGTAAACAAATCAGAAATACCATATATTAAAAAATAGTGAGGTATTGTCCAAAGATTTAATGTCAGTTTAGGAATCGAATGGCAGAGGGGAATACGCTGTCCTTCAATCACCGAATGTGTGACTTCAGCCCTCTGTACCTCGTACCTGATGGGAACAGTGAGTAAAGGGCATGCCCTAGGTTTTGGAGGTCCTTAATAATGGACTTTGCCTTTCTGAGACACCGCTCTCTAAAGATGTCCTGGGTACTTTGTAGGCTAGTACCCAAGATTGAGCTGATATGACTTACAACCTTAGCACTTCTTTCGGTCCTGTGCAGTATCACACTGTATCATAGACTGTACCTGTATCAGGTACAGAGTGAACACCACACTCTCACACTGTATCATGGACTGACAGGTACAGAGTAAACCCCACACTCTTACATTGTACCAGAGACGAGGAGATACAGGAGGAACACCACAGTCCTGCAATCTATGTCTCCGTTTCTGGCAGTCTGTCTGCTTGCTTGACCCATTTATTTGTCAGTTTGCCTATCGGAATGTGTGTGTGTGTGTGTGTGTGTGTGTGTGTGTGTGTGTGTGTGTGTGTGTGTGTGTGTGTGTGTGTGTGTGTGTGTGTGTGTGTGTCTGTCTGTCTGTCTGTCTTACTTCTAACAATATTTCTCACGCTTGCCTTTCACTCGTTCATTTCCAGCTGCTATGCACATATTCCTCTGCCAATTTGTAGTATTCTTTTGTATTATTTAACAGTCTGCCTATTCTTTTGCAGATTGAAATATTTGTTCTCGATTTCTATTGACCTTTGGCAGATTTGAGATCCCCATTGAAGACTGTTACATCAGCAACATGACACACAAAATGCTGGAGGAACTGGGCAGAGTTCCTTATGTTACCCTGGATTGCCAACATCTTCAGATTTTCTCGTGTTTGTGCATTAGCAACGTGCTTATTTTACCGTTCCCATCCTGATCTCTTTCTCTTTGTATCTTTGTTCGAATCTGTGCTTGTGCATTTCGAATTATATAGACTTCATTACTTACATCCTTCATATACATGAGAAGTAAAATTATTTACGTTATGTCTCTGACCAAATGTGTAATACGCAATTTATAGTGACTTATAATAAATAGTATGTTCAACTGGATAGTCACCGTAACATAGAAATACATTTGTACAATTGTTTCTGAGTGTGTGTGTGTGTGTGTGTGTGTGGGAGAGAGAGAGAGAGAGAGAGAGAGAGAGAGAGAGAGAGAGAGAGAGAGAGAGAGAGAGAGAGAGAGAGAGAGAGAGAGAGAGAGAGAGAGAGAGAGAGAGAGAGAGAGAGAGAGAGAGAGAGAAAGAGAGAGAGAGAGAGAGCAGGAACTGAAGGACAGTTCAAAATGGGAAACTGCAGGGAGAGAGGTAGGAATCGGTCAATGTCGCTGGTCTCCGTTCAGAGATAAATAATTAGCCAACAAAAAGATGAAATCGGTAAGTGTATCTGCTTCGTGACAGAGCTCAATCTTTGAAAGTATATCACTCGGCCTATATCACAAAGTATATCACACGGTGGTCAGCAGCACAGGAGCGCCGCAGGGAACCGTACTCTCTCCGGTCCTGTTCACCCTGTACACATCAGACTTCCAATATAACTCGGAGTCCTGCCATGTGCAGAAGTTCGCTGATGACACGGCCATAGTGGGGTGTGTCAGGAATGGACAGGAGGAGGAGTATAGGAAACTGATACAGGACTTTGTGATATGGTGCAACTCAAACTACCTGCGTCTCAATATCACCAAGACCAAGGAGATGGTGGTGGACTTTAGGAGATCTAGGCCTCATATGGAGCCAGTGATCATTAATGGAGAATGTGTGGAGCAGGTTAAGACCTACAAGTATCTGGGAGTACAGTTAGACGAGAAGCTAGACTGGACTGCCAACACAGATGCCTTGTGCAGGAAGGCACAGAGTCGACTGTACTTCCTAAGAAGGTTGGCGTCATTCAATGTCTGTAGTGAGATGCTGAAGATGTTCTATAGGTCAGTTGTGGAGAGCGCCCTCTTCTTTGTGGTGGCGTGTTGGGGAGGAAGCATTAAGAAGAGGGACGCCTCACGTCTTAATAAGCTGGTAAGGAAGGCGGGCTCTGTCGTGGGCAAAGTACTGGAGAGTTTAACATTGGTAGCTGAGCGAAGGGCGCTGAGTAGGCTACGGTCAATTATGGATAACTCTGAACATCCTCTACATAGCACCATCCAGAGACAGAGAAGCAGTTTCAGCGACAGGTTACTATCGATACAATGCTCCTCAGACAGGATGAAGAGGTCAATACTCCCCAATGCCATTAGGCTTTACAATTCTACCGCCAGGACTTAAGAACTTTTTAAAAGCTATTATTAATGCTTTTTGAGATAGTGATTTAGATGCATATCATATTTTTTTTACTGAGTTAAGTATTGTATGTAATTAGTTTTGCTACAACAAGTGTATGGGACATTGGAAAAAAAGTTGAATTTCCCCATGGGGATGAATAAAGTATCTATCTATCTATCTATCTATTTTCACCAGGGTCGCTGCTGAGGTAATGTCGCAGATTTTTGATGTATTTGTATCCAATCGCCCCAATATTTACAATGGAGACAATGGTATTGAATTAAAGTGTTTGTTCAAGTTATTGTTACTAAGGAAGTTAATGAGGTGTATAACCGTATCTCTGGAGACAGATCCTCTGTATAAATCAGGGCCGCTAGGAATGCATCAGCTGTCTGCCGGAGCTGTGTATTCAGGAGCAACAGAAATCACAGATTATCACTGGAATGGTGAATCCAGTCATCTGGCGGATAGAAGACGTTTACTATCCTTTTATTTCAGCCTTTGGAATTCCCGGTAAGCCGCAGTGTCAGCTGCCGTGAGTGGATGTTGAAGTTTAATCCCAATGATGTGATTGATGCTGCCGCTGGTTTAAACTGTGCCTGTATACCGCATTTCAGGAATGGAGTGGAAACACCGGGACTATAGATGCTGGGATTTCTATCTAAAAGCAAACCGCTGCAGGAATTCAGCGAAACGGCCAGTTTCCGTGGGACTGAGCGGGTCAGGCAGCGTTCCTCCAGCGGTTTGTGATTAACAATGAGATGTTCGGCTCTCTGCTTCTGGTCCTGTAGTAGCTGCACTGCTTTTGCAAATATTGTGTTTACACAGCCCGCGGAGCTTCTGCCAATTTACCGTCTGCATTTGAATGTGAGTGATCGTCCGCTTAGGAGCAACAATCAAACCATCGACTGTAGTAACACTTTAGCAAATGTAAGGAGATCCGTGTTGTAACACGAAACTGTTGTGGATTTTTAGTTTCACAGTTATCAATACAGTGAAATGTGATCTATTATATCTACACCTGACACCGTTACAGACATCTGACTACGGCACCGAGTTTGAATTCCTCTCCCCCGCTTCCCTGTGATGGATTCAATGGTAGGCGTCCTGTCTGTCTGTGAGGTTGTGTCAGACTGCGCTGTATCTGTTGGAATGAGTCAATGTTCTGTTGTAAAGTCAGTGAGGTGGCAAATGCCGGAATAGGAAACAATCTCGGGGAATGCTGGAAACACTGAGCCCCAAACAGCTTGTATGGAAAGAGACTTGTGTCCGGGGTCTTTCTGAGAACAGTTCTGGGGAGGGATACTTTAACTGTTTTCCACATTCTCTGTTTTGTCTGGATATGTGTTTCCAGCATTTCCTGTTTTTGCTCCGTCCTTCGGCTGTCTGTCGCTGACAGGGATCGCCATGGAAGCTGCTGATTGTCTAATGGAAGAATCCCGCCATCAGCGTCCAGATTTCTTCATTTCATCCAGAATTGTTCCATCCAGTATTGACTCTGAGGAGGTAGTTACCCAGTTTTTGCTTTCCGCTGCCACTTCACATTTCGGTCATCAGTAAGGAATCCGTATTCAGATCATATTGACTTTATTTCACTGTGTAAGCTCCTTCTCTGTCTGCGCCAGCTCTGCGCCCTCTCTCGACCCCCACCCACCGCTAAATGTAACTATAATTCGGAAATATTACAGGGTCCCCTCAAACTGCTGCATTGGATTCTGCTCAGTATTTTCTCAACTTGCTGATCACTGCCTCTCTTCCAGCGAACTTGGTGGCGATTGTGATCCTGTCCCGGGGAAAGTGCGGTCTCTCCAAATGCATCACTCGCTACCTGGTGGGAATGGCAGCGGCCGATCTCCTGGTCGTTATCTCGGATCCGCTGCTGAGGTGGACTGCTGCCATTTATTTTCCCCGATCATTCCTGCGAATTACTCCTGTGTGCAGTCTCTGTGAATGGTTGATGTTTGCGAGCACTACGGCCTCAGTCTGGCTGACTGTCGCTTTCACCGTCGATCGATTTGTGGCTATTTGCTGTGAGAAGCTGAAAACAAAATATTGCACCGAGAGAACGGCGGCTGTGGTTATCGGGACAGTGAGTGTGTTGTCTTGTTTGGTGAGTGTCCCCTACGGCTTTATATACGAGCCCATTGTAATAATTAATGGTGTTCCTTGGCGTTGTGTTGCTAGACTGAGCTTCACAAACTCACCCTCATGGGCGGCATTTGAGATGTTTCACCTCATTTTGGCCCCTTTTGTCCCTTTCTTTCTGATGTTACTGCTCAATATTCTGACTGTCAGGCGGATTCTAGCGGCCAGTCGATCCCGCAGGAGGCTCCGGGGACAAAAGAGTGGAGAGAATGACAAGGACCGGGAGATGGAGAACCGACGCAAATCCATCGTTTTGCTCTTCAGCATAACCGGTAGCTTCATATTGTTGTGGGGAACACGGGTGGTGTTTTCCATCTATAGACGGATTTCAAACACGTTTTTCTATCCTCTCACGGATCCACGCGACACCATAAGACGCACATCGGACATGCTGCAGATTCTCAGTTTCTGCACCAACACGTGTATTTACGTCCTGACTCAGAGCAGATTCCGAGAGGAACTGAAGAATGCGGTGAAATACCCGCTGAATCGGATTTTGAAACTCATGAAGCATTAGAAATAAATGTAGTAACGTATTAGAATTCAGCTGCCTTCATGCTCCCTATTCTACCCCCCTCCACTTGTGATTCTATAGAAACAATGTGATGAACAGAGTTACAGAACAAACAGGAGAGAATCTGCATTCGCTCGAAATACAAAACGAGACACAGAGAGTCAGATCCTGGTGAAGGGTCTCGCCACGAAACCTCGACTGTTTACTCTTCTCCTCACACAAAATGCTGGAGGAAATCAGCAGGCCAGGCAGCATCTATGGAAAAGAATAAACTGTCGACGTTTGGGGCCGAGACCCTTCTTCAGAGTCCTGTCAATTATTTACTCATTTCCCGTTTTGTGCGCTGCCTTAGAATTACAAAACAGCTGTTTACAGCTGACCCCGACGGCATCACTGGCCTCAACATCCCAGAGAAATCCCTTTTGCGCCTCACGTCCCGCCCTGTTATATCGAAGCTTGAGGTGAACCTGTTTCTCTTGCTCCCCGGTTCTGAAAAAACCTTCTGATCTTGGAGTATATTTTCATCTCTATCAACCACTGCTACTCCCGTCAAAACCCGTCCTTTCCTTCACCACCTTTTATTCTTGTCCTTTTCTACCTGTAGGTTTTCCTTCTCACTGCCATCTTGAAATATCTTCCTGTAAAAGAATTTTACAAATGAACTGTTACGTTCATTTGTCTCTGTGAGGGATAGTGAGACAGGGAGAATGAGCGCGAGGAAGAGAGCGAATGAGATATCGCGAGGAAAGGGCGCGCGGGAGAGCACGTGAGGGAGAGGGCGCGAGGAAGAGAGCGAATGAGATATCGCGAGGAAAGGGCGCGCGGGAGGGCACGTGAGGGAGAGGGCACGAGGGAGCTTGTGCCATGGAGATGAGGCTAGACAGAGCGTGATGTAAAGGGCGTGACGGAGAAGGTGCGGGCGATGGTGAGCGCGAGGGAGAGCGACAGAAGGAGACATCGCGAGGGGAGAACGCACGAAAGAGTTGGCGTGAGGGAGAGGGAGCGAAGGAGAGCACGTGAGGGATAGGACACGTGGAACATGTCGCGAGAGTGAGCGCGAGGGCGTGTGGGAGGGGCAGAGAAAATAGAATGAGAGAGAGATAGCGAAGCGTCTGAGACATCGTGAGGGAGACAAGGAAAGACAGTGAGAGGGAGGGAAATAGATCGATAATGTAGCCTCCGTGCCCCCAGTGCCGTCGCTCCGTTAATAGTGCGATACTTGGGTGCAAATTCGGTGTAATGTCCCCCCCCCCACACAAATACCAGAAAATACACCAAAAGAGAGTAAATAATTGCAATTTTATAGCTATTTCTTAGTGGTGGGTTAGTAGAAATAGATAACCTAAATGCTCCAAATAAATAAGTTTATCAGTTTGTGCACGTAATATTTTAATACGTTGGAGCTCACGCCTCCGGTTCCATCCACAAGGACCTTCCGAGCCTTCGGCCACCGTCCAAACCGCCGACGTCCAGTATCCGCCGCCCTGGAACCGCTGTCCGCTCCTCACACGTCCGTCCTCCTCGCTGGCCTCCCGAAAAAGACCGCGAACTCCCGCTCAGCTCACACATACAAGACAGCATAACAATCCTCCATTGGTCAGTTTGCCCCTTATCGGTAGTCACATCTCAAACATACCAGACACAGAAACCCATTACAGCATGAAATAACGTTATAGAGAAGCCATTTCATTATAACAATACAGAGAAGCCATTTTGTTAGCCTGAACAGTTAACACCACTGTTACTGTTACCGAGAGTCCTACAATCTCCCCCTACCAAATTTAGAAATGCCCTCATGACGCGCAGATAATTTGCCAACCCCTCCTGCAAAGCGCAAAGCCCAACCCAAGTGCAGAAAGCAGTGACATAACTCCCCAAAACAGAGATCAAACCCCGTTCCCCTGGTGCTACATAAGCCAACCTAGCTGGGGGGGTTTACTTCTCTGGGACCTTCGCATCCCCTCTTCTAACTCCTCCACCACCGACACTACAGAAGACTCATGGAAACCACGAGGCGAACCCTCCCGCGAGCGGTCAACCAAACCCCTCTGCACCTCGGAACCCTCTCTCTCTTACTCCGAGCCAAACTCCCCGCCTACGCCCTGTGGTGGTACTCTGTACAGCCCATCACCAGCTCCCCTTACCCCATCCAAACCAATGGGGGAAGGACCAGGAGTCTCATCCTCCACCACGGGGGCATCAGAGAACGGCAGCATGTACTAACCATCCGAGCAGTATCCCTCACAGAGGCATGTCTGGGGCCGGCCCGACTCCCCCAGTGTGGGCTCTTCCTCGACCTTGCGTCCTGGTACTAGCTGCATCCGGCATCTCGGGCCCCCGCTCTATTTGTACGTTTCGCCCTACAAGAGAGGGGTTTCTCGTTCGGGATTGAATTTGTCACATACGGGGTAATTCGTTCCGGTTTAAACGAGGGGAGATGGATTCGGATAGGACTTAACTCTGGTGTGAGATCGAGGGAGTATCGGTTACTCATGCCTGCGTATTAAGTGGGGTGGACATGCGTATCTCGGACGGAGTGTTAATTTGATGCTTGAGTACGGTCAGAGCTATCGGTAGGGTCGAAATCGTAGGCAGAAAGATTGGCAAAATGGGGGATTTAGGCTATGTGTTAGTGCGAATCGGTGCTGACGTCTCGGCGGTGGGACTGCCACCGTCTATCGGTGATCTCAGTGACGTGGGTCCATGGGGCGTGAACATTGTCACACAGAAAAGGTTTGACAGGTCTGATGGGACACCAGAGAAGTTGCCAGCAGCTGGGGGCGGAGATTTTCGAGACCGGGTCCTATCGTTTTTGAAGGATGAAGGAAGGGAGTGGTCGGATTTGGAAAATCTCATTGGTCCCCCTCTGCTACGGAAGGGGGAGGGTTCGGAGTTGGCGTCAGCCATTAACTCCTTGATGAACAAGTCGGCGGGTCGTCGTTAGAATTTAAGAATTTTCTCAGGGCGCATCCCTACCCGGAAGGGGAAGAAGATTGTGAGTCCTGGGTAGAGCATGTCTCTCGGCTGCTGGGTGAGTGGTAGTGCTCTGATGAATAGAAGGGGCAGAGATTGTTTAACAATTTGTGAGGGGTGGCAGCTGAGGTAGTGAAAGGTGGGAAGGGCAGCAACCCCTTGGCTACCTGGAGGGAGTATCTAGAAGCATTGGAGGAGGCTTTTGGTCTGACGGGGGGCACGGTGGAGCTTTTAGAGGAGCTTCGGGGCCTCCGTCAAGAGAAAGGAGAAAAGCTTTCTGAGTATCTTTTCCGGGTAGAGCGAAGGATAAATTGTCTGAGGCGACGGCGGGTCATTCCGGAGACGGGGGTGAATCAGATCAGGATAGACCAGGTAGCAAGGGGCGCCGAGGCATGAAGTGATTGCTACGAGTCTCCGGCAGTCCAGTAGATCGCGGCCCCAACCCATCCTTTGTTCAGTTGCTCAGAGAGGTGAGGGAGGAGGAAGACGCATTGGAATCGAAAGAGGGCTCCGGCAGTACGGCGCTCTCCTCCGTGGTAGCCCCTTGTAGTGAAGTGACTGGGGCCAGTTCCAATCGGGAGATAGTGAGCAGGTTCCTCCGCATGAGGGGACTGGCAGAGAGGGCCCCTCCCTGAAGGGACGGAATGCACAGAAGCCCGGGGGAGGCCGGGGTCCCGCGAGACGGGGTGTGTGTTATAACTGTGGGGAAGAGGGGCACTTCAGCCGGGGATGTGACCGGCTGGGAGCCCCTCGAGGGGAGACTCCACGGGTGTCCAAGCAGTAAGGCGGGGGGGTCGGGAAGCTTAGAGGAGACCCAGTGAGGGAACGGCCTGGAGTCTCTGGGAAAACACAAAGTGCCACGGGACCCCGGAGAGGAGAGGACCCTATCAGCGAAGGATTGGTGGGACCACGATCCAGCGTGTCAATCCGGATAAGGGAATAGATGCAAAAGCCATACTCGACACGGGGTCACAGGTCACGCTGTTGTACCGGTCATTCTACGATCATCATTTGTCGCATTTACCCTTGACGCCCTTCAGTGCCCTGGAAATCTGGGGTAACAGTGCTGGTGATTATCCATACGATGGGTATTTGTCCGTGAGGCTGGAGTTTCTAGAGGCCGAGGAGGGAGTGTCTGAGCGCTGGTTTGCCCGGACCCAGTTGCGACGAGATGTGTATTAATTCTGGTGGGGACCAACACCCCTCTTGTACGGAGACTCTAGAAGAAGGCGGGTGAGAACTTTTTGGAGACTCTGACAGTGCACCCAGTGTTTCAAGCTGCCTTTAAGGAGGTGTGTGTGGTGGCATGAAGCGGGACACGGCATTGGAAGGAGGAACTGTGCCCAGTTGAAGCCCAGGGTGGTACGACCCGGTGATGTAGAGAGAGTGATGGGGATCAACTGTTCAGACTCTGGGAAGGAGTTCACTTCGTCATCTCAACTGAAGGTACATCGGCGAGTTCACACTGGGGAGAAACCGTTCAGCTGCTCAGAATGTGGGAAGGGATTCACTCTGTCATCTCAACTACAGGAACATCAGCAAACTCACACTGGGGAGAAACCGTTCAGCTGCTCAGAATGTGGGAAGGGATTCACTCGGTCATCTCAACTACAGGAACATCAGCAAACTCACACTGGGGAGAAACCGTTCAGCTGCTCAGAATGTGGGAAGGGATTCACTCGGTCATCTCAACTACAGGAACATCAGCAAACTCACACTGGGGAGAAACCATTCATCTGCTCAGAATGTGGGAAGGCATTCACTCGGTCATCTCAACTACAGGAACATCAGCAAACTCACACTGGGGAGAAACCGTTCAGGTGCTCAGAATGTGGGAAGGGATTCACTCGGTCACCTGACCTGAAGGTACATCAGTGAGTTCACACTGGGGTGAGTCCGTTCACCTGCTCTGATTGTGGGAAAGTATTCACGCACTCATCCAAACTACAGAGACACTTGCTGGTTCACACTGGGGAGAGGCCATTCACCTGCTCTGAATGTGGGAAGGGATTCACTCAGTCATCCAAACTACAGACACACTGGCTGGTTCACACCGGGGAGAAACCATTTACCTGCTCCGTATGTGAGAAAGGATTCGCACGTTCATCTCAACTGAAGGAACATCAGTGAATTCACACTGGGGAGAAACCATTCACTTGCTCAGACTGTGGGAAGGAGTTCGCTCGTGCAGCTCAGCTGAGCGTACATCAACGATTTCACACTGGGGAGAAACCGTTCAGCTGCTCTGAATGTGGGAAGAGATTCACTCTGTCATCTGACATGAAAATACATCAGCGACTTCATACTGGGGAGAGGCCGTTCACCTGCTCTGTGTGTGGGAAGGGATTCACTCACTCATCCACCCTGCAGAGACACCAGCTGGTTCACACTGGGGAGAGGCCGTTCAACTGCTCTGAATGTGGGAAGGGATTCACTCAGTCATCCAACCTTTTGTCACATCAGCGAATCCACACTGGGGAGAGGCCGTTCACCTGCCCTGAATGTGGGAAGGGATTCACTCGGTCATCCAAGCTGCAGAGACACCAGTTAGTTCATACTGGGGAGAAACCATTCACTTTCTCAGATTGTGGGAAGGGATTCACTTAGTCATCTGACTTGAAGCTGCATCAGCGAGTTCACACTGGGGACAGACCGTCAGACTATAAGATATAAGACCAGAATAAGGCTGTTGACCCCATCGAGTCTGTTCTGTCATTTTATCGTGGCTGATCCAAATTTCCTCTCTGCACCAATCACCTGTCTTGTCCCTGTATCCCTTCATGCCAGGATCGATCAAGATTCTATCCACCTCTGCCCTAAATGTACATAAAGAATTGGCCTCCACAGCTGCCTGTGGCACGGAATTCCGCAGATTCACCACTCTCTGTCCGTTCTCTGTCATCTCCGTTCTGAAAGGACACCCCTCTATTCTGATGCTCTGTTCCCTGGTCGTAGACTCTTCCACCACAGGAAGCATCCTTTCCACATCCACTCTATCAAGCCCTTCCACAGTTTGATAAGTTTCAATGAGATCAGTCCTAATTCCTCTGCTGATACAGGCTCAGGCCCATTAAACACTCCTCATATGACAATCCATTCAATCCTGGAATCTGTTTTTGTGAACATACTTTGAACCTTCTCCAGTTTCAGCACATCCTTTCCAAGATAAGGGGCCCAAACCTGTACTCCAAGTGAGGCCTCACCAGTGATGACCAACTTTACAAATTACATCCTTGCTTATATATTGTAGATCTCTGGAAATGAATGCTAACGTTGCATTTGCCTTCCACACCACAGACTCAACCTGCAAATTAGCTGTTAGGGAATCCTGAACATGGACTCCCCGTGTCCCTTTGCACCTCAGTTGTTTGGTATTTTCTGTCCAATTCGAAGAAGTTAACACTTTCATTTCTTCTACCAAAATGCATGAACATACACTTCCCGGCACTGTATTCCATCTGATGTTTTTTTCCCCATTCTCTAAATCTGTCTCAGTCCTTCTGTACCCTCTCTACCGAAAACTACCTGCCCCTCCTCATGTCTTCATATCGTCTGCAAACCTTGTAACAAAGCCAGCAATTCTGTCTTCCAAGTCTTTCAGGATGGTCCTGTGTGCCGTGGGTCCGGGACATCTCTGTCTTCCCCAGTCTTTGCCTCCTACCATTCAGCTTGTCATGGTCCGGTCCGTGACGTCTGCGTTCCGGTTCATGGTCCGGTCCGTGGACTCTGGACTCCGGGTCTTCAGGCTGTCCATTGTTTCAGTTGGACTTAATCACAGGCACCTGATTCTCAAATTGGGGCTGGAATATAAGTAGCCCTGGGTTTGACTGTAGGTGCGGGTTGGTCTTGTCAGTATCCTGTCCTCGCCTCTGTGGGGTAGGTCAAGCCGTCTTTGCCATTACCCTCCGGTTGATTCTGTCCCTCCCTGTCCTCGCCTCCATTGGGTAAGACAGGCCGGCTTTGCCGTTATCCTGAGGCTGGACTGTTCCCTTCCCATCCCTTCCCCATCTTTCAGCAACCCACGCCTGAAGCCTTGCCTGCAGCCTCGCCTGCGTCATCGCCTGTGTCATCGCCTGTATCACCATCAAGTTTACCCGCTGGAGTGAGACTGGAGCCTTGTCATGCCAACAGAAGGAACTGTCTATCGATGAGCTTGGAACTGTCTCTTTGTGTCCCCATGTTTAGTGTCCGTGTATGAGTCCCGGCCCTACTTCCTGTCCCCAAGGAGGGGTCCTGACTCTATGTAAAGCCCTGGCCCTACGTCCTGTCCTCAAGGAGGGGTCCTGACTCTATGTAAAGCCCCGGCCCTACGTCCTGTCTCCAAGGAGGGGTCCTGGCTCTATGTAAAGTCCCGGCCCTACGTCCTGTCTCCAAGGAGTGGTCCTGACTCTATGTAAAGCCCCGGCCCTATGTCCTGTCCCCAAAGAGGGGTCCTGTCTCTATGTAAAGCCCCGGCCCTACGTCCTGTCTCCAAGGAGGGGTCCTGACTCTATGTAAAACCCTGGCCCTACGTCCTGTCCCCAAGGAGGGGTCCTGGCTCTGTGTAAAGCCCCAGCCCTACATCCTGTCTCCAAGGAGGGGTCCTGACTCCATGTAAAGCCCGGCCCTACGTCCTGTCTCCAAGGAGGGGTCCTGACTCCATGTAAAGCCCGGCCCTACGTCCTGTCTCCAAGGAGGTGTCCTGACTCTATGTAAAGCCCTGGCCCTACGTCCTGTCCCCAAGGAGGGGTCCTGACTCTATGTTAACCCTGGCCCTACGTCCTGTCCCCAAGGAGGGGTCCTGACTCTATGTAAAGCCCCAGCCCTACGTCCTGCCTCCAAGGAGTGGTCCTGACTCTATGTAAAGCCCCGGCCCTACGTCCTGTCCCCAAGGAGGTGTCCTGGCTCTGTGTTCTGTGTTCCTGTCCAAGGCTCAGTAGGAAGACTGTTTGCCGCTACTCGAGTGGACTGTCGTTTTTTGTCGTTCCGTGTTCAAGTCCAGTCCGGGTCAAAGTCTCCGAGGAGGTTTCCAGTCCGGGTCAAAGTCTCCGAGGAGGTTCCCAGTCCATGTTCAAGGCTCCGAGGGGGTTCCCAGTCCTGTTACCTTGCCACGTCCAGTCCTCGTCTGGCTCCGGAGTCCGAGCCCGAGTCAAGACCCAGGTTCCGGGTCCCCGTCCAGTCTCTGGCTCGGAATCCTTGTGCAGGTTCCTAGTTCCCAGTTCTTAGTTCCTCGTCCAGGTCTCACCTTCCTACTCTGGTCCTAGCCCATGCCCTGTCACCTAGTCTTGTCCAGGGCCTGTGTCATGTCCAGTGTCATTTCTTCCCCACTTCTTTCCTGATACACCTAGTCCTCTCCCTAGTACTTCAGTGTCTGTGTCTTGCATTTGGGTCCGTTCCCAACGCCCTCAGCCACTGTTTAATCCATGCCAGAGTCTCCACTGTAACACCGTGGGTTTATTCAGCAGCCTAGTGTGTTGCACCTTGTCAAAGGCCTTCTGAAAATCCAAGTATACAACATCTATTTCTTCATTCGGGTTGCTTTTCCAGCAGGAGTTTCACTTGAGGAAACCAATTCTCCTTTGTCGATCCTGCTTGTTGCTTCTTCCAAGAATGCCGACAGATTTGTCAGGCAAGATTTCCCCTTGAGGAAACTTTGCTGACGCTAGAGAAATAGAAGGCTCGAAGACAAATAGAGGGCTATGGGTAACCCTAGGTAATTTCTGAGGTAAGGGCATGTTCGGCACGGCCTGTATTGTGCTGTAGGTTTTCTATGTTTCTGTGGCATATGGTCTTCAGTCGAAGATTAAAGGCAGAGCCTTGCAGCAGTTTTTTTCCGTTGGACCTTTGAGCAGCGGCCAGTCAGCATTTGGGTTTGCTCAGCAAGAACTGAAAGTTGTGCAGGAGCGAGTGGAGCGGTCAGTGTCAGAGGGAATGGAGTCCGAGTGGAGCGGTCAGTGTCAGAGTGAATGGAGTCCGAGTGGAGCGGTCAGTGTCAGAGTGAATGGAGTCCGAGTGGAGCGGTCAGTGTCAGAGTGAATGGAGTCCGAGTGGAGATTCTGAGGCTTTAGCTGTCAGTGATGGGAGCCTTCAGTCACAGAAGGTATAATTAAGCTGAAGGTAGAGATTTTTTGCCCCCTTCTTTTCAGTTACTTAGTGAGAACAGTAGAGATTACAGACGGGGTAGTGGAAAGCTCCTCTTGTGGGATGCGGGAAACCAGGGACACCTCCAGTGCCCCCGATCACTACACCTTCGAGAAGTGGATCCAGCTGCAGTTTCTAACAACCTGCATTAAGAGGCTGGGACCGGATGAACACCAGATCATTCTGGAGGCTTCAGGGGTGACAGATGGGATGTTTAGAGAGGTGGTTACACCCAAAGTGCAGGACACAGGAAACTGGGTGACAGCCAGGGAAAGCAAAGGGGTTATACAGACATACAGAGTACCCCTGTGGTCATCCCCTCAACAACTGGGGTATCGTTCTGGATACTCTTGCGGGGTGTGGGGGTGATCCAGCCAGGGAAAGTCACAGCCACTGGGTCTCTGTCTCTGTGACTCAGAAGCGAAGAGGGGAGAAGAGTCGAGCTGTGTGATAGGTGATGCATCCATTAAGGAAACGGACTGGATTCTGTGGGTGAGAACGAGATTTCAGGATGGTCCTGTGTGCCGTGGGTCCGGGACATCTCTGGTCGAGTGTTCAGCATTCTTAAGGAAGGGGAATAGTGAACGTCGTGGTCCACGTGGGTACCAATGATATGGGCAGGTGGAGTATTGAGGTTCAACAAAAGGGGTTCAGGGAGTGTGGTGCTAAGTTCAAGGGTTGTAATCTTGGGATTGCCACTGTGCCACGTGCCAGAAACAGGAAGGCGAAGGAATCGGTGCAGGAGGGAAGGTATAAGATTTTCAGATTATTTGAGCCAGCGAGGATTGCGGTGTTGCGTTGGGGGAGAGGGTGGCATCATTGATGGAGGGTGGAGCAGGCAGGTCTCTCTCTCTCACAAACATATGCAGTGTGGGTATGGAGCGTAAGGAAGAGCGGGTTGAGTCGGAGAAGAGTGAGAAGGGGAATGAGGAGGATGAGGTTAGGGCTCCTTCTCAAAGACCCAGACTCACCCACCCCTCCCCCTCTGGAATTGGTCCCATTCCGTACCCCAGGCTGGGGGTGAGCATTGAATTGCCTTGCCAACCAGAAAATGAATGGTTTAACAACATCTGGTTAACACACTTTGATAATAGATTTACGTTGAGCTTGATCATTGAAATGTACTGATGAGAAATCGTTTCAGTGAAGGTCCGAGAGTGGAAAACAAACCAGTGTTCTGCCTCACTGCTCCATGCCAGACAAGAACCCTATCTGAGTCTGTCCCATCTCTCTGTGCTTGACACATCTCCCTCTAATGTTTCCTCTCTCTGTACCTGTCCCAGAGTATTTTATTTCCCTTTTCAACCCCTTTCTCCTGTCTTCTCCCCATAACCTTTGACATCCTTAATAATCAAGCACTGATTAACTTATGTTTTAAATAAAACCTGTGATGAGCAAACCAAGCTGAAATGGGGTCGAGAGTTGACCCCCCTGTGAACTATGCTGCTAATGAGAGAGAGGGGGGGGGGGGGGGAGAGGCGCCCGCCACAGATGAGAGGCAGAGAGACATGATTTAATATTATGGCTCCTTGGCTGATTGTTTACCTTTGCTCCAAGTACACTTTTGCCTGCTTGTAAGATTCTTGCAGCGTCAGCAAGGCGGAGCCGGTTTGATGGACAGCCGGTGTCCAGCAAGTGATGATAAAAAGCAGCTCTGCTGAGACACAGGCAGACACACCACGGGACACTGAAAGAGCGTTGTGCACCCATGTGAAGGTGCGGGTTTGGAGGATCGATCAGGGGCTCACAGTGTGTGAAAGGTGCGACCGGTGGGGGCTTGTTTGTGTGTCCACCCTTGCCTGGGTGACAGGTCCACCACTGAAGAACGGTCGTACATGGTCATTGTCGATGACCACAACAGGACAGGAAGCCAACGGACAGTTCGATGGTAACGTGTCTCTCTCTCTCTCCCTCCACCTAAACTGAACTGAACTCTTCACCATTGTAAGGCTATCCATTTACCCCTAGACTTTGAAAGAGCTTGGTTTTGATTCATATTTCCACACTTCTGTACATATCATTGCTAACCTGTTTCACATATTTGCATTTTTATAGTACTGTATTGCTTAGTTTACTAATAAACACTATTAGCTACAGTAATACCAGACTCCAAAGTGTGTTTCATTTCTGCTGGTTCGGTAACCCGGTCACGGGGTACGTGACAAACCGATGACTTGGCCTCCGAGCCGGCCATGACAATGAATTTCACGGGATCACTACCTGCAAATCATTGTGGGCAGGTGTTTTCAGGGAAATGCACGGCAGAAATGTCGCAAATGTTCAGGGAACACTGGCATGGCGTTCTGCACAGGTATGTTCCATTGAGGCAGGGAGCATACGGTGGGGTAGAGGAACCATAGTGTACAAAGGATGTAGAAAATCTAGTTGAGAAGAACAGAAAAGCTTATGAAAGTTCCAATAAACTGAGTACAGATGGATTTCTAGAGAATTACAAGGTTATCTGGAAGGAGTGTAAGTGTGAATTAGGAGAGCCAGAAGGGGCCATGAGAAGCCCTTGGTGAGCAGGATTAAGGAAAACACCAAGTATGTGAAGAGCAAGAGGATGAGCAATGTGATCGTAGGACCAATAGAGTGCGATACCTGAGTTAGATCAGGTAGCGTCGGTACTTAATGAATAGTTTGCTTCAGTATTCACCAGGGAAGGGGACCAATTGTGGGGATGACTTACAGCGGATTGAAATGCTTGAGCATATAGACATTGAGAAGGAGGACGTGCTGGAGCACTGGAAAGATATTAAGTTAGACAAGTCGCTGGGGCCAGGTGAGATCTACCCCAGGCTACTGTGGGAAGAGAGGGAGAAAACTGCAGAGCCTCTGCCGATGATCTTTGCATTATCAACCAGGATGGGAGAAGTACCAGAGGACTGCAAGTTAGCAAATTCTGTCTTCAAATTTGACCAACCAAATATTAATGGTGACTCTCTTGGCAGTGTCGAGGATCTGTGTCCAATAGGAGCTCAAAGCTGCTCCGCAGGTTGACCGTGTTGTTAGAAAGGCGTATAGTGTGTTGGACTTCATCAACTGTGGGATTGAATTCAGGAG
Source organism: Hemitrygon akajei (assembly GCF_048418815.1). NCBI lineage: Eukaryota > Metazoa > Chordata > Chondrichthyes > Myliobatiformes > Dasyatidae > Hemitrygon > Hemitrygon akajei. The sequence goes on from NW_027332039.1 coordinate 71,589, forward strand.
CCATGAGGCAATGTTACAGGTATATAAAACCTTAGTTCCACACCACTTGGAGCACTCTGTTCATTTCTGGTCGCCTCACTACGGGAAGGATGTGGATACTATAGAGAGAGTGCAGAGCAGCGTTACAAAGATCTTGCCTGGATTGGAGAGCATGTCTTATGAGAATAGATTGAGTGAACTTGGCCTTGCCTTCTTGGAGTGACGGAGGCCGAGAGGTGACCTGACAGAGGTGTATAAGATGACGAGGGGTTTGATAGTGTGGATAGCCAGAGGCTTTTTCCCAGTGTTGAAATGGGTAACACGAGGGGACATCGTTTTAAGGTGCTTGGAAATAGGTACAAGGGGAGATGTCAGAGGTACGTTTTACACACAGAAGGGAGCATGGGACGCATTTCCAGTGAAGGTGGTAGAGGCGGATACAACAGGGTCTGTTAAGAGACTCTTATGTAGGTACCGTACACGGAGCTTAAAAATAGAGGGCTATACGGTAGGGAAATTCCGAATTAGGATCCATGGTCGACACAACATTGTGGGCAGAAGCGCCTGTAATGTGCTGTGGATTACTATGTTCTACGGTCACTCTCCGCTGCTATCAGATTTTTCTTCTCCAGCCCTTGACCTTTCCCACCCGCCTGGCTTCAACTATCACATTCTAGCTAATCCCTTTCCCCTCTGATTATACTGCACACCTTTTGATTCTGGCGTTTCCCCCGTCCTTCTCAGTGCTGAAGAAGGGACTCGTCCCGAACCGCCGGCAGTTTATTCTTTTGCACAGATGCTGCCTGAGTTGCTGAGTTCCTTCAGCGTTTTGAGTGAGTGGCTTTGGATTTCCAACATTCACAGACTCTCTCCTGTTCGCTCCAGGATTCGCCGTGACCAGGAGATCACATCGGCAAGCGTATGGGTCGAAACCTTCCCGAAAATCACGCCTGCGCTCGGTAAACGAAAGGCTGATTGACCTGGCAGCATGTCGGAGCGGCGCTACGGGCGGAGATTTCCCGCGACTGAGGGACAATTACTGTGAGATGCCGACACACCATGGATCCGCATATCGGGACAGTCCGGGTCCTTCCCCTCTCTCTCGGCCCCACGATCCGGATGAATGAATTCACTTTATTTCTGACATCCTTCTCATACATGAGGAGTAAAATTCTTTTCGTTAAAGTAATAATAATAAATGAAATAAAAATAATAGTAATGAACAAATAAACCAATCACAGTATACAGATATTGAAGAGATTTTAAAAATGTGCAAAAACAGAAATACATTATATTAAAAAAGTGAGGTAGTGTCCAAGGGTACAATGTCCATTCAGGAATCGGATGGCAGAGGGGAAGAAGCTGTTCCTGAACCGCCTAGTGTGTGTCTTCAGGCTCCTGTACCTCCTACCTGATAGTAACAGTAAGAAAAGAACATGCCCTGGGTGCTGGATGTACCCAGAAGAAGCCAGAATAAAAATATGGGGAGGGGAAAGAGGCTAGCTGGAAGGTGGCAGGTGGGTGGGAAAGGTCAAGGGTTGGAGAAGAAATAATCTGGTCGGTGAGGAGAGTGCACCAGAGGGGAGAGAGAGAGGAGGAGGAGGGGACCCGGCGGATGTAATAGGCAGGTGAGAAGTAAGAGTGTGGAATAGAGGAAGTCGGGGGTGGGGGTGGGTTTGGTCTATCAGAAGGCGAGATCAATATTCATGCATCAGGTTGGAGTGCTCAGACTGAATATAAGATGTTGCACCTCCACCCAGACGGGGGATTTCATCCCGGCACAAGAGAAGTCCATCGATCGACATGTCAGAACAGGGATGGGAATCAGTATTGAAATGTTTGGCACTGGGAGGTTCTGCTTGGGACGGATGGTGCGAAGCTGCTCCACGAATTGTTCCCCTAATTGATGAGCTGATGCTCAGGAGGGAGGAGCAACACCTTATATTCCTGGTTCCCTCCAACCTGATGAGCTGAACCACAGCACCAGTCTTGTCTGGTAAATCCAGAGCCCCAAGGGAAGCTGTCTCTCCATCTGAATGATGGTCTTTTTGAACCCCTGAAGACCTGTTTTTGAGTAACAGTAATGATCCGCTGCTCTCCTATGCCCACTTCCCCAGCTGGTCTCCATCCCACTGTAACCTCAGACAACCCTCACTTCCTCCACACACCAGTTCTGGTGTCATCCACAATCTCACTAATTGTTCGATCTGCATTCCCCTCCAAATCATTCACACACGTGACCAGCACCAGTTCACTGCAAGGTGACAGAAAGAAGTGACAGTCGAGCTCAGCTCAAACAAAGAAGACAAGCGAAACAAAGAGCAGGGGAGTGTTTGTGGAGGGGAACTCGTTGGGTCTGGTGTCCAGAAGGAAGCGGAGAGCTCTGTGACTTTCCTGGTGGGAGGGGGAGGTGTATATGAACGGGGTATCCACAGTGACAGTAAGATGAACGTGGCCAGGGAATATGAAATCGTTGAAAAAATTTCTCCTGTGTTGCTTGGATTTCCAGCATCTGCAGAGTTTCACCTGTTTGTGACCGGGAAATTCCGTTTGTTGTGGACGGAGCAAAGGTACTTGACAAAGTGGACTCCCGATCTACATTGGGCCTCACTGACGTAGCGGAGGCTGAACCAGCAGCATCAGGTAGAGTAGATCAACCTGACAGACTCACAGGTGAAGTGTTGCCTCACCTGGAAGGACGAATGGAGCTGAGAGGGAAAGAAAATGGGAGCCTGTAGAACTTCCCTTGCTTGCAAGGATATGTTCCAGCAGGGGGATTAGTGGGAAGAGACGAATGGAATCCTTGTGGAAAGCAGAAAGTGGAGGGGGAAAGTAAAGATGGGAAGGTAGGAAGAGGTTTAGTGAAGATCACCATGCAAATCGGTAGGTTTACTAAATCAGCCAGTGTGAATGTGTTTTGTGAGCCCTGCCACCTGCCAAGGTCGGTGTCTTTCTCGGGTCAGCTGTAACCTGAATGCGCCGGGGTGGATTGTGGAGGGCTTTATAGAGATGGCGAGTGGCGTAGGGGTGAGGCAGGTTTACAGAATGGTGATGGGAGTAGGATCAGAAGGGTTTTCCCAGATGGTGAGGGCTGCAAGGATCGGAGGTGTTAACAGAAATGAGGAGTGGTGTCGGGGTTGGAAGGGTTTTCAAAGAGGGTGTTAACAGCAATGGGGAGTGGTGTAGGGGTTGGAAGTGTGTTCACAGAGAGTGTTAACAGAAATGGGGAGTGGTGTAGGGGTTGGAAGGGTTTTCACAGGGGGTGTTAACAGAAATGGCGAGTGGTGTGAGGGTTGGAAGGGTTTTCACAGAGAGTGTTAACAGAAATGGCGAGTGGTGTAGGGGTTGGAAGGGTTTTCACAAGGGGTGTTAACAGAAATGGGGAGTGGTGTAGGGGTTGGAAGGGTTTTCACAGGGGGTGTTAACGGAAATGGGGAGTGGTGTAGTGGTTGGATGGGTTTTCACAGAGGGTGTTAACAGAAATGGGGAGTGTTGTAGGGGTTGGAAGGGTTTTTACAGGGGGTGTTACCAGAAATGGGGAGTGGTGTAGGGGTTGGAAGGGTTTTCACAGAGGGTGTTAACAGAAATGGGGAGTGGTGTCGGGGTTGGAAGGATTTTCACAGAGGGTGTTAACAGAAATGCGGAGTGATGTAGGGGTTGGAAGGGTTTTCACAGGGGGTGTTAACAGAAATGGAGGGTGGTGTAGGGGTTGGAAGGGTTTTCACAGGGGGTGTTAACAGAAATGGGGAGTGGTGTAGGGGTTAGAAGGGTTTTCACAGGGGGTGTTAACAGAAATGTGGAGTGGTGTAGGGGTTGGATGGGTTTTCACAGAGGGTGTTAACAGAAATGGGGAGTGGTGTAGGGGTTGGAAGGGTTTTCACAGGGGGTGTTAACAGAAATGGGGAGTGGTGTATGGGTTGGAAGTGTTTTCACAGAGGGTGTTAACAGAAATGGGGAGTGGTGTGAGGGTTGGAAGGGTTTTCACAGGGGGTGTTAACAGAAATGGGGAGTGGTGTAGGGGTTGGAAGGGTTTTCACAGAGGGTGTTAACAGAAATGGGGAGTGGTGTCGGGGTTGGAAGGATTTTCACAGAGGGTGTTAACAGAAATGGGGAGTGTTGTAGGGGTTGGAAGAGTTTTCACAGAGCGTGTTAACAGAAATGGGGAGTGATGTAGGGGTTGGAAGGGTTTTCACAGGGGGTGTTAACAGAAATGGAGGGTGGTGTAGGGGTTGGAAGGGTTTTCACAGGGGGTGTTAACAGAAATGGGGAGTGGTGTAGGGGTTAGAAGGGTTTTCACAGGGGGTGTTAACAGAAATGTGGAGTGGTGTAGGGGTTGGAAGAGTTTTCACAGGGTGTGTTAACAGAAATGGGGAGTGGTGTGAGGGTTGGATGGGTTTTCACAAAGGGTGTTAACAGAAATGTGGAGTGGTGTAGGGGTTGGAAGGGTTTTCAGAGGGGGTGTTAACGGAAATGGGGAGTGGTGTAGGGGTTGGATGGGTTTTCACAGAGGGTGTTAACAGGAATGGGGAGTGGTGTAGGGGTTGGAAGGGTTTTCACAGGGGGTGTTAACAGAAATGGGGAGTGGTGTGAGGGTTGGAAGGGTTTTCACAGGGGGTGTTAACAGAAATGGGGAGTGGTGTAGGGGTTGGAAGGGTTTTTACAGGGGGTGTTAACAGAAATGGGGAATGGTGTGAGGGTTGGAAGGGTTTTCACAGGGGGCGAGGGGTTCAGGTATGCTTCTCCACCACTGTGGAAATGTACTTCACTTGTCGCACCAAAATGGCCTGTAACCAGCTGGAACCTGTGTTGTATCAGAAAGCTTTGCTAATAATGTTCGTGCAACATGGTACCTGAGCACTTGAGTGCAGACCCGCAGCTGTGATTCAGCAGACAACGGAGTGCACCCTGTCCGTGAACTTGTGTCCATCGGTGTGACCGCACTGTCTGTGTTTTGTTTTCGGACAAAGCTAGTACCAGCTCTTGTGCATTGCTCATCGTCCCTTCTGCCAGTAAATATAAAAGCGCTTATGATCGATCCACTCGGTGTTAGTTGTTGTTGGTTTGGAAGACGTAGTGAAAAGCTGCTGAACACCATCTCCTACCTGGACACTCACTCTTACCTGCTCCCGCAGCTTCCTCCGCATCGCTTCGCCATCTCACTACTACACCGCTCGTCGTAGGAACCGAAATACTCATTCCGTCCATTGAGTCTTCTCCACCACTCGAATTTCCCTCTAAACTCCATACTGCTCCTTTCTCCACGTCAGCTTTGACACCCTTATTAATCAACAACCCACCATTTATTGACTTAGAGTTCAGACAAACTTGGGATGTTTTCTCTGGAGTGAAGGAGGATCAGGGTGACCGGAAAGAGTTTGATTAGATTACGAGAGGTATGGACAGAGTAGATAGCTGCCATTTTTAACTTCTGCGTCACAATGTCTACTCGCAGACAGCATGCATTTGGAGAGATGAGGGAGCTGTGGAATTCATTGCCACGGACGGCTCAGAGGCCAAGTCATCGGGTTTATTTAAAACAGAGGCTGATCAGTGCTTGATCAGTAAAGGTGTCAAAGGTCATGGGGATAAGGCAGGGAATGGGGTTGAGAAGGAAGATAAAAGACACTGGGACAGGGACAGAAAGAGGAAACTTTAGAGGGAGTATGGAGAAGCACAGAGAGATGGGACAAGGCAACTTAACGCTCACCCCCAGCCTGGGGGAGGGAATGGGACCAATTCCAGAGGGGGAAGGTTAGGTGAGTCTGGGACTTTGTGAAGGAGTCCTAACTCCATCCTCCTCATTCCGCTTTTCCCTTCTCACTCCCGTCCCTCCCACTCCACTGATGTGTTTGTGTGTGTGTGAGAGAGACAGAGAAAAAGAGAGAGAGACAACGCGAGAGAGAGACCTGTGTGCTCAGACACACTGCATCAACGACGTGCTCTCCCCACCAACACACTCACATTCCTCTGTACACAGCAATCCTCACCAGCTCGAATGATCCAAAAATCTTATCCCCTCCCTCCTGCACCAACTCTTTAGCCACGTGTTAAACTGTATAATCTTCTGATTCCTGCCACATGACACAGATGGCAGTCCTGAGATCACAGGACTGGAGGAGCTGCCCTTTCAATTAGCACCTCACTACCTGAACTCCCTTTAAAGAACCTCATTACTCTACCAGCCCATATCATTGGCACCCACATGGACCACGACCTTCACTGTCCACCCTCCTGAAGAATGCTGAGCACTCGACCTGAGATGACCCAGATGCCAGCATGCAGGAGGGAACGCACCATCCTGGAATTTCATTCTCACCTACAGAACATCCTGTCAGGTCCCTGAGCTAACAAGCCACGTATCACCACAGCTCACCTCGTCTCCTCCCTTCCCTTCTCAGTCTCAGAGCCAGACTAAGTGCCAGAGACCCTGTTGCTGAATCACCTCTGACCACAGCTCACCTCGTCTCCTCCCTTCCCTTCTCAGTCTTAGAGCCAGACTAAGTGCCAGAGACCCTGTTGCTGAATCACCTCTGACCACAGCTCACCTCGTCTCCTCCCTTGCCTTCTCAGTCTCAGAGCTAGACTAAGTGCCAGAGACCCTGTTGCTGAATCACCTCTGACCACAGCTCACCACGTCTCCTCCCTTCCCTTCTCAGTCTCAGAGCCAGACTAAGTGCCAGAGACCCTGTTGCTGAATCACCTCCGACCACAGCTCACCTGGTCTCCTCCCTTCCCTTCTCAGTCTCAGAGCCAGAATAAGTGCCAGAGACCCTGTTGCTGAATCACCTCTGACCACAGCTCACCTCGTCTCCTCCCTTGCCTTCTCAGTCTCAGAGCCAGACTAAGTGCCAGAGACCCTGTTGCTGAATCACCTCCGACCACAGCTCACCTCGTCTCCTCCCTTCCCTTCTCAGTCTCAGAGCCAGACTAAGTGCCAGAGACCCTGTTGCTGAATCACCTCTGACCACAGCTCACCTCGTCTCCTCCCTTCCCTTCTCAGTCTGAGAGCCAGACTAAGTGCCAGAGACCCTGTTGCTGAATCACCTCTGACCACAGCTCACCACGTCTCCTCCCTTCCCTTCTCAGTCTCAGAGCCAGACTAAGTGCCAGAGACCCTGTTGCTGAATCACCTGTGACCACAGCTCACCTCGTCTCCTCCCTTCCCTTTTCAGTCTCGGAGCCAGACTAAGTGCCAGAGACCCTGTTGCTGAATCACCTCTGACCACAGCTCACTCGTCTCCTCCCTTCCCTTCTCAGTCTCAGAGCCAGACTAAGTGCCAGAGACCCTGTTGCTGAATCACCTCTGACCACAGCTCACCTCGTCTCCTCCCTTCCCTTCTCAGTCTCAGAGCCAGACTAAGTGCCAGAGACCCTGTTGCTGAATCACCTCTGACCACAGCTCACCTCGTCTCCTCCCTTCCCTTCTCAGTCTCAGAGCCAGACTGCCAGAGACCCTGTTGCTGAATCACCTCTGACCACAGCTCACCTCGTCTCCTCCCTTCTCTTCTCAGTCTCAGAGCCAGACTAAGTGCCAGAGACCCTGTTGCTGAATCACCTCTGACCACAGCTCACCTGGTCTCCTCCCTTCCCTTCTCAGTCTCAGAGCCAGACTAAGTGCCAGAGACCCTGTTGCTGAATCACCTCTGACCACAGCTCACCTCGTCTCCTCCCTTCCCTTCTCAGTCTCAGAGCCAGACTAAGTGCCAGAGACCCTGTTGCTGAATCACCTCTGACCACAGCTCACCTCGTCTCCTCCCTTCCCTTCTCAGTCTCAGAGCCAGACTAAGTGCCAGAGACCCTGTTGCTGAATCACCTCTGACCACAGCTCACCTCGTCTCCTCCCTTCCCTTCTCAGTCTCAGAGCCAGACTAAGTGCCAGAGACCCTGTTGCTGAATCACCTCTGACCACAGCTCACCTCGTCTCCTCCCTTCCCTTCTCAGTCTCGGAGCCAGACTAAGTGCCAGAGACCCTGTTGCTGAATCACCTCTGACCACAGCTCACCTCGTCTCCTCCCTTCCCTTCTCAGTCTCAGAGCCAGACTAAGTGCCAGAGACCATGTTGCTGAATCACCTCTGACCACAGCTCACCTCGTCTCCTCCCTTCCCTTCTCAGTCTCAGAGCCAGACTAAGTGCCAGAGACCCTGTTGCTGAATCACCTCTGACCACAGCTCACCTGGTCTCCTCCCTTCCCTTCTCAGTCTCAGAGCCAGACTAAGTGCCAGAGACCCTGTTGCTGAATCACCTCTGACCACAGCTCACCTCGTCTCCTCCCTTCCCTTCTCAGTCTCAGAGCCAGACTAAGCGCCAGAGACCCTGTTGCTGAATCACCTCTGACCACAGCTCACCTCGTCTCCTCCCTTCCCTTCTCAGTCTCAGAGCCAGACTAAGTGCCAGAGACCCTGTTGCTGAATCACCTCTGACCACAGCTCACCTCGTCTCCTCCCTTCCCTTCTCAGTTTCAGAGCCAGACTAAGTGCCAGAGACCCTGTTGCTGAATCACCTCTGACCACAGCTCACCTCGTCTCCTCCCTTCCCTTCTCAGTCTCAGAGCCAGACTAAGTGCCAGAGACCCTGTTGCTGAATCACCTCTGACCACAGCTCACCTCGTTTCCTCCCTTCCCTTCTCAGTCTCACAGCCAGACTAAGTGCCAGAGACCCTGTTGCTGAATCACCTCTGACCACAGCTCACCTCGTTTCCTCCCTTCCCTTCTCAGTCTCAGAGCCAGACTAAGTGCCAGAGACCCTGTTGCTGAATCACCTGTGACCACAGCTCACCTCGTCTCCTCCCTTCCCTTCTCAGTCTCGGAGCCAGACTAAGTGCCAGAGACCCTGTTGCTGAATCACCTCTGACCACAGCTCACTCGTCTCCTCCCTTCCCTTCTCAGTCTCGGAGCCAGACTATGTGCCAGAGACCCTGTTGCTGAATCACCTCTGACCACAGCTCACCTCGTCTCCTCCCTTCCCTTCTCAATCTCGGAGCCAGACTAAGTGCCAGAGACCCTGTTGCTGAATCACCTCTGACCACAGCTCACCTCGTCTCCTCCCTTCCTTTCTCAGTCTCAGAGCCAGACTAAGTGCCAGAGACCCTGTTGCTGAATCACCTCTGACCACAGCTCACCTCGTCTCCTCCCTTCCCTTCTCAGTCTCGGAGCCAGACTAAGTGCCAGAGACCCTGTTGCTGAATCACCTCTGACCACAGCTCACCTCGTCTCCTCCCTTCCCTTCTCAGTCTCGGAGCCAGACTAAGTGCCAGAGACCCTGTTGCTGAATCACCTCTAACCACAGCTCACCTCGTCTCCTCCCTTCCCTTCTCAGTCTCAGAGCCAGACTAAGTGCCAGAGACCCTGTTGCTGAATCACCTCTGACCACAGCTCACCTCGTCTCCTCCCTTCCCTTCTCAGTCTCAGAGCCAGACTAAGTGCCAGAGACCCTGTTGCTGAATCACCTCTGACCACAGCTCACCTCGTCTCCTCCCTTCCCTTCTCAGTCTGAGAGCCAGACTAAGTGCCAGAGACCCTGTTGCTGAATCACCTCTGACCACAGCTCACCTCGTCTCCTCCCTTCCCTTCTCAGTCTCGGAGCCAGACTAAGTGCCAGAGACCCTGTTGCTGAATCACCTCTGACCACAGCTCACCTCGTCTCCTCCCTTCCCTTCTCAGTCTCAGAGCCAGACTAAGTGCCAGAGACCCTGTTGCTGAATCACCTCTGACCACAGCTCACCTCGTCTCCTCCCTTCCCTTCTCAGTCTCAGAGCCAGACTAAGTGCCAGAGACCCTGTTGCTGGATCACCTCTGACCACAGCTCACCTCGTCTCCTCCCTTCCCTTCTCAGTCTGAGAGCCAGACTAAGTGCCAGAGACCCTGTTGCTGAATCACCTCTGACCACAGCTCACCTCGTCTCCTCCCTTCCCTTCTCAGTCTCGGAGCCAGACTAAGTGCCAGAGACCCTGTTGCTGAATCACCTCTGACCACAGCTCGCCTCGTCTCCTCCCTTCCCTTCTCAGTCTCAGAGCCAGACTAAGTGCCAGAGACCCTGTTGCTGTGACTTTCCTTTGCCAGGTCATCCCACCATCCCCGACTGTACCTGAAGTGATACCTGTGTTGTTCAGAGGGATGGACACAGGGGTAAACTGCACTCTCTGTTTCCCCCTTCCCCTTCCTCACTGTCACCCAGTTTCCTGTGCCGTGCACCTTGGGTGCAACTACCTCTCAAATGTCCTAGCTATCACCCCTTCAGCCTCCTGAATGATCTGGAGTTCATCCAGTTCCAGCTCCAACTCCGTAATGTGGATTGTTCAGAGCTGAATCTGGATGCCCTTCTCACAGGTGTAGTTGTCAGGGATACAGGAGGGTCCCCTGCCTTCCCACATCCCGCAAAGCAGCTTTCCACTATCCCACCTGGCATCTCCACTGTTCCAACTGAGAAAATGTAAAGAAGGGGCAAAAAAAATTCTACCTCCATCATGATTTTTCCTTCTCTGACTGACTGCTCTCCCCACTGAAACCTCAAAGAATTAAAGCCTCAAAGTCTCCGCTCCAACTCTGTCCACTCCAACAACGACCGCTCCACTTGCTCCTGCTAATGAATGTTTTCTTGATAATCCATCCTGACTGTGGAGTGGCCACTGATGAAAGCTCAAAAATAACCTGCCCTGAACCACTGCCTTTAATACTCCATTGGGGAACCTGAGTGAATTACGTCCTCTCAAGCTTCTGATCTCTCTGATTCACGATGGGTCAAAACTTGATATGGCGACACAAGGATGAATTACTGATTGAAACCCATCCCTTTATTCAGTGACCCCCAGTAAAGAACTTTATAAAAAGAGGGTTGAACTTCAAATGGAGCACAGTTTGTTATTATCTTCCTTGATTGAAAATCAGTTAATTAAATCCAGAACCCAGTTTTATGTACTTATTGGCTAATCAATTGAAAACTGCTTTGGTTAAACGACAAATCATTAAGATTCGTAAATGAGATGGCACTTTGACGATTGATCATAAAGAGATAAATAAAGCCTTTGAAGATTTTTATAACTCTTTATATCAATCAGAATATGTTGAGGATTCTTCCATAATGGATGAATTTTTAAGAAAATTGAATATCCCAAAATTAACAGCAGAAGATTGTGTATTTCTACACTCACCTATTATGGAAACCAAAATAAAAGACGTTATTTTTCAATGAATTTGGCTAAAGCCCCTGGTCTGGACAGTTATACTGCTGAATTTTTTTAACTACTTTTCTTCTATACTCACTCCTTGGCTTTGTAAAATTTTTAAAGATGCATTAATTGTAGGTAAATAACCACAATCTTTTCATGATGCCACCATTTCTCCAACTCTTAAAAAAAATAAAGACCCCACTGAATGTGCATCCTATCGGCCAATATCCTGGCTGAATACGGATTCTAAGATTTTTACCAAAATTCTGGCCACAGATTAGAAAATATATTACCTCAAATTATCTCTGAGAATCAGACTGGATTTATTAAAAACCATTATTCATTTTTAACATTAGAAAATTAATTAATATAATTTATACTTCTTCATCTAGCATACCAGAAAAAGCGTTCGATAGAGTTGAATGGCCATATTTATTTAATACATTGCAGAATTTTAATTTTAGCTTGAAATTTATATCATGGATTAAATTAATATATTATAAACCTTTGGCTTTGGTTCTTACCAATAATCAAAGATCTCCTTTTTTCCGTTGTCCCGTGGTACGAGGCCTTTAAGTCCTCTATTATTTGACATTGCTTTGGAACCTTTAGCCGTTGCCATTCGTGAATCACCTAATATTTTTGGTATTACCCGTGGGTAAGGGACATAAGTTATCATTATATGCTAATGATTTGTTACTATACATATCTGACCCTGAGAGATCTATTCCTGCTATTTTATCCTTGCTTGCTCAGTTTAGTAGCTTTTCCAGCTACAAACTGAATTTTAATAAGAATGAATTATTTCCATTAAATATGCAAGTTTCAATTTATAAACACTTACCATTTAAAGTTGTCACAGATCATTTTACTTATTTGGGTATTAAAATTACCAAAAAACATAAGGGTTTATTTAAAGTTAATTTTTTTACCTTTAATTGAACAAATCAAGCAACTTGTTACCAGGTGGTCCCCATTATCTCTGTCATTGGTTGGTCCAGTTAACACTATCAAGATAATAGTATTACCCAAATTTTTATATTTATTCCAAGCATTACCAATTTTTATTCCTAAATCTTTTTTTGATATTATTGACTGCAAAATATCCTAGTATGTGTGGGAGAATAAAAATCCTAGATTAAGTAAAAAATATTTACAGAAGCCCAAGAAGGAAGGTGGTTTTGCTTTGCCAAACCTGAGATTTTACTATTGGGCAGTTAATATTCAATATTTAATATTTTGGACACAAGAATTGGTCATAGTACCTTGCCCACAATGGGTAAATTTGGACTGTAAATCTGTACAAGACTTCTCATTGTTTTCTATTTTATGATCTTCGCTTCCTTTTGCTTTATCTAAACCGAATAAACAAATAACTAATCCTATAGTTAAACATACATTAAGAATATGGTTTCAATTTTATAAATTCTTTGGCTTGAAAAATCAAGCCCTATTATATCTAACTTCTTTTTCCAGCCCTCCTTTATGGACCAAGCCTTTGTGTTATGGAAAACAAAAGGTATAACATGTTTTCGTGATCTATTTTTAGATAACAGTTTTATGTCCTTTGAACAGCTATCCAACCTAAAGCTCCTTTTTTTTAGATACTTGCAAGTTAGAAATTTCATGAATGTTAGTATTTTCTGAAATTATGTCCAATGGACATTACAGAAAAAATTCTAGCTCTGAATCCTTGCCAGAAGGGTTAAGTAGCCATCATTTATCATATGATCATGAAAATACAGCCAGGAGTATCAGAAATAATTAAGAAGGAATGGGAAAAAGAACTTGACTGTCTTATACCCACAGAGCAGTGGGAGAAAACTTTACAATTAGTCAATTCTTCTATTTGTGCTAAACATGCCTAATACAATTTAAGGTTGTTCATAGGGCTCAAATGTCCAAGGATAAACTCACTCGATTTTATTCTTATGTTAATCCAACCTGTGACAGATGTCATTCTGAAGTCGTTTCATTGACCCACATGTTCTGGTCTTGCCCCTGTTTGCAAAATTATTGGAAAGATATTTTTGGTATTATTTCAACAGTTCTGAATATCAAATTGCAACCGCATCCTATTACTGCAATTTTCGGTTTACCAATGATGGATAATAGTCGTTTATTTCCCCTCAGCCCGGCGGATGATTGCATTTGTTACATTAATGGCTAGAAGATCTATCCTATTGAATTGGAAAGAAATTAATCCTCCAACTATATTTCAGTGGTTTTCTCAAACTATTTCTTGTTTGAGTTTAGAAAAAATTACAAGTGTTATCTTTGACCCTTCAGTTAAATATGAAGAAACTTGGAGACCATTTATTCAACATTTTCATATAAGCTAAACTGACTTTTCCTAAACCTTACTTTTATTGTCCTTAATTATTTGGATGGAGGTGCGGAGTTATTGACGCTACTGTGTATAATTGATATAATGCAATGGCCCATGTCGGTTAGGATTTTTTTCATTTTTTTGGGGGGGGGGAGGATTTCTTATTTTCTTCATTTTTTGTAACCACAATGAGTTTGGGAGGTTATTATCATCTATTTGTATTTATACCTTAACCTATTAATTATGTACTCTCAAGTTCTTTGTATTCATGTTTCATTTATGTTTGTTTAAAATCAATAAAAAGATTTAAAAAGAAAGGACTATTCTGAAGAAAGGGTGGAATAGGCGCAACGGGCCGAGTGGCCAGGCGCGCTCCTGTTACTTATTTTCTAAAGCACGAGTTTACCTTTCCGCCTTGTTCTCCCTTGGTTTTCAGCCGTTCGGATTGCACAGGGGAGCGGTGAGAGCTCCGGAGATCCATCGGCAGCCGCTACGGGGCAGCTCCCGTCTCCCAGCAGGAAGGGACGGGTCTGGGAGACAACTCCAGACAACAGGCCCCGATCCTCGGCGGGGAAAGGCCGGGCGCCCTCCGTGTAGCTGAAACATTTCACGGAATCTCGGCCAGTCTCTTCAGCTCTGCCTTCGAAAGGATTCACGACCCGCCGGTGGTGCAGCCGAAACCCGAGGCGCAGCTCCCGGTCTCCGGGCTCACTCGGTCCCGGTTCCAAACACCGGCTGGGCCGGGCGCTCAGCGTCCCGCCCACTGGCACCCCTCAGCCAATGAGAGCATCCTTCTCCCAACGGTAATCGCTGATTGGCTGTGAGTGTGTCTGAGGACGGGCTGCTGCTGGGAGCTGGAGATGTCAGTCACAGTTTGTTCTCAGAATTAAAGCAAGTTTCCCAAAACTCGAATTTCAAATTAAATCTTATTATCAGAGTCCAGATAAGTCACCACATACAACCCCGAGAAGCATTTTCCTGCGAACATACTTAGAAAAAGTATAGAATAGTGACCATAACAGAAGCAGGCAGTGAAAGATCAGCCAGAGTGCTGAAGGTAACAAACTGTGCAAATGCAAATAACAAGAGCATGAAATAACCGCAGCGGCTGCTGATGGATCTCTGGAGCTCTCACCGCTCCCCTGCGCAATCTGACAGGCTGAAGGCCAAGGGAGAACAAGGCGCAAAGGTCATCTCGTGATTTAGAAAATAAGAAACAGGAGTAGGCGTTGTCATTCGGCCCGTTGCACTGTTCTGCCCCTCACTCGGAACATGGCTGATCTTTGACCTCAGCTTCACTTTCCTGAAACGTTCCCAACATCGCCGAGCCCCTAAATATGTCCGTTTAATTTAGGAAACTTGTGGAGAAAACTCCAAATATTCACCGCACTGTGTTGAGGAAATTTCTCCTCATCTCAGTCCTGCTGAGGTGACTTCGGATTTTGAGTCTGTGATCCCTCGTTCCACTGCCCAGCCAGGAGAAACATCATTCCTGCCCCTACCCTGTAAATACCCTGTGAGACTGTGTCTGTCTCAGTCAGGAAGCTTCTCCATGTGAACCTTGTGTTAATGAAATTGGTGACAGTTCTTTCAGACCAGCAGCTTTGACCACAAGAACACCAGACAGTGGTCAGCACGGAATGTCCTGTAGTTACTGCAGGAGAAGGACTGGATGGACACAGTGGAGTGGTTCCCTGAGCAGACAGTCCAGACCATCTGGCAGAATGCCTCATCACCAGATCTCACCAACAGGCACCAAGACCTCACCTGTCTGGCGGCGAGAGGGCCCCTCCCAGTCTGATCCTTGCTGCATGCCCGGAGATCACTCCCACAGCGCGCTGCCCCGAGATTACTGCAGTGGAGACGAGAGGGCCCCTCCCAGTCTGATCCTTGCTGCATGACCGGAGATCACTCCCACAGCGCGCTGCCCCGAGATTACTGCCGTGGAGACGAGAGAGCCCCTCCCAGTCTGATCCTTGCTGCATGCCCGGAGATCACTCCCACAGCGCGCTGCCCCGAGATTACTGCAGTGGAGACGAGAGGGCCCCTCCCAGTCTGATCCTTGCTGCATGCCCAGAGATTACTCCCACAGCGCGCTGCCCCGAGATTACTGCAGTGGAGACGAGAGGGCCCCTCCCAGTCTGATCCTTGCTGCATGACCGGAGATCACTCCCACATCGCGCTGCCCCGAGATTACTGCAGTGGAGACGAGACGGTCACTCGCCTCTTTGCGGACTGTGGGCTGGCGAAGATATGTGGAGAAAGATGCAAGGGCCTGTGCCACAGCAGCTGCGTGACAAGAGGCTCACTGATCCTCGGGCTGTTCCCAGGACGCGCAGGAAAACGGACAGCGAGTGTTGCTGGAAGATCATCAACTCGGGGAAACACGGCCGAAACTTGTTGGCCTGCCATCAAATCGAGATGTCCGGAGAGCAGGGGTTCCCAACCTGGGGTCCACGGTTACTGGTATTGGTCTTTGGCATTAAAAAAAAATGTTTGGGAACCCCTGTCGTACAGGAATGCTGCAGGCTGGCACATTCCAGACTACAGGGAAACCATTGGTACTACAGGGATCCTCTACACTGGACAGGGAGAGGCCGGGTTGGCTGAGGAATCCTCACAGTTATTGTAGTAGTGAACCAGGGGAAGGTCCTTCCGACCACAGGAATGAGGCCTTTGGAGATTCAGCTGACGTTTTTGTCGCTCTAGGTTTTTAAGAGATGGGGTTGCTGGCCATATGGCCATCCCTCCTCCGCTCGTAGCCGGGCTTAGACAGTCCATGGCCGCGTTTTCTTATCTGTTGCCTGTTTAATGTGTTTTTGATCCCACACTAACCAAAATTTCCACTGAACACATCCAGCAGCAGAATGTTGATTCCTGGAGACTGCAGCGCGCGTAGTGGACAATCGCGGTACTGCAGAGGATCAGCAGCTCCCCGAAAGTGAAAGCATTCTGAATCAGGAACTGCCGGGAGTTAACATGGCTTCGAAAGGATCGGTCGAGAGTTTGAGCGAGGAGGTAATTTGTCCCATCTGCCTGGATTTCTTCACCGATCCCGTATCACTGGAGTGCGGACACAACTTCTGTCGCTCTTGTATCACACGATGTTGGGAAAGGGCGGAGAGAAACTCCTGCCCGGAATGTAGAGAGGTGTTTGCTGACCGCACCCTCAGGGTGAATCGGGCCTTAGCAAGTTTGGCTGAAAAAATTCGAAATCTAAACCTGAACCCGAAAGGGAAGGAAAGTAAACGTCACTGCGAGGAACATGAGGAAGAACTGAAGCTGTTTTGTGAAACGGACAAGACACTGATCTGTCTGGTCTGTGCAGCTGCGCAGGAACACCGAGAGCATCGATTCGTGCTGATTAAAGAAGCTGTTAAACTCTACAAGGTAAAAAAAAACTAAACGTTAATTTAATACTTAACACATTTCCTTTGCCCTAGATACCATTACACGAGCCTTCATAACCAATACATCATTCTTGGCAACTTGCGCCATCTCCAACGGGATTCTAGCATCTCTCCGTCCCACAGCCCACCTCCTTACCCCGCAACTCTCCGCCCTCTATACGGATCGCGCTCTACGTACTGTATCGCCCTTATCCCCTCGCTCCTCCCCACTGATCTCCCTCCTGGCACCGACACCTGCAAGCGGGACAAGTGCTACACCTGACTCCTAATCTCCTCCCTTGTCACCATTCAGGGCCGCTAACAGCCCAGTTCCTCCCGTTTCTTCCGTGGTCGATTGTCCTCTCGTATTACATTCCTTCTTCTCCAGCCATTTACCACTTCCACCTGTCTCCTCTCAGTTCATCACCCACCCCCATGTTCCCCCTCACGTTGTCTCACCCGTCACCTGTCAGCTGGTTCTCATCCCCAACATTTTTATTCTAGCTTCTGTCCCATTCCTTCACAGTCCTAATGAATGGTCTCATCCCGAAACACCGACTGTTTATTTCCCCTGAATAGATGCTGCCTGACTCACTGAGTTCCTCCGGCATTTTGTGTGATAATCGGGTTTGATCACTGTTTCTTTTGATGCATCTTTGTTTCTATTTCCTTCACTCTCTGACTTCCAGGATCAGCTAAAATCTTCCTTAGACTCTCTCACAAAAAAGAAATCAGACTTCCAGGAAAAGGAGCAGCAACAGAAGGAGAAGATTTCCGGAGTTCGGGTGAGGCTTCCTGAGCGGAATTTCTGATATTACAGTCGAGATTTGCTCCATTTAATGAAGAATAGCCGAATGTCGCAGCTCAGTGACCTGGGTTCGATCCTGACCTCTGCTGCTGCCTGTGTGGAGTTTGCATGCTATCCCTGTGGCCATGACATTTTCAGACACATCCTAAGGACATGCTGGATGAATGGTGAATTACAATTAACCCTGTGAAGGTGGAGGAGTTTGTATGTGAATCAGGTGGGAGTTAATGGGTCAATGGGGAGAATAGGTTTCAGGAAAACGTGACTGAATGGGGTTGATGGGAATGTTTCAGAGCTAGCATGGACATTATTGGACCAAATGGTCTCCTTAATGTCATCAGGAAATACACACAGTAATTTAGTAAATTAGTCTTCACCTTTCATCCGACAGGAACAGTCACACAGCGTTCAGTCCCACATCACATCCCAGCTTGCTGAACTGCGCCAGATTATCACTGAGAAAGAGCAGAGCTTACTCAGGGATCTCAGGGAAGAAGAGAAGAGGATTCTCAACTCAATGGAGAAAAATCTTCTAGCTCTTCAAGAGAATATAAGGATTATTCTGGACGAAATCACTAAGTTAAAGGAACAGATGCATCAAAAAGACAGTGTGATATTTCTCAAGGTGAGGGATTATATTTCAATTTGTTTCTGTCAAAGGGCACTAAATGAACAGCGGTATATTTGAAATAAACACAGCACAGCGGCCAATTCTAACAAATCAATTGCCGCTGCTGGTGACCTCACACAAGTTGTTATACCTGCATGATGCGCCCTCCCATCACTCCAATAATGACATTTCAAAATGTCCAAGATAAACTTTCAGTCCTTCATTAGCAAAATACAATCTTGAAGCGATGAAACTTCAGGGTAATTCATTGTAAAGTGAGCTGCAACACAGCGGTCAAGAACAGAATGACATCCGCCCATTCCCAGCTCAAAACTGCCCAGAACAAAGTACAGATACGTAACTTTTTCCCTTCGCTTTTACCACGTCCCCACTCACGTGACTGTTTATCGTAATAAACACGTATCACAGAATACAATGCAGACAGAAAACAGACGTGTTGCTCCTACACACAGCATTTACAAATGGCAGCAAACTGTTTCTCACCAGACAATTGATGCATCTATTCAGGGTTGTTGTTGTCCCATAGTAATAAGATTATTAAGGGATTGGACACGCTGGAGGCAGGAAGCATGTTCCTGCGGATGGGTGAGTCCAGAACTAGAGGTGACAGTTTAAGAATAAGGGGTAGGCCATTTAGAACAGTGATGCGGGAAAACTTTTTCACCCAGAGAGTGGTGGATATGTGGAATGCTCTGCCCCAGAAGGCAGTGGAGGCCAAGTCTCTGGATGCTTTCAAGAGAGAGTTAGATAGAGCTCTTATAGAGAGCGGAGTCAAGGGATATGGGGAGAGGGCAGGAACGGGGTACTGATTGTGTGTGGTCAGCCATGATCACAGTGAATGGCTGTGCTGGCTAGAAGGGCCGAATGGCCTACTCCTGCACCTATTGTCTATTGTCCCAAAACTGGACTTCCACAACTTCTGTACATCCCAGAACAGAATGCAAATTTCTCTGAAATTATTTACTCTGATCACAACACAGAGCTGCTGACTGTGTCCTTAATTCTACATTGAATATCCTCTAAAACTCTCATTAACTCCCATTTCCAGTCACAGGCTGTGAGTGTGGCTGGTGCGGTTGGTGTGAGGGTCTCTTTGTCAATCAGTGAGAACAAAAAATTTGACCCACACATCAAACTTATCTTCTGTATCTGGTTTCCATCAGATTAGGGAAACTATTATTGTCTCTTTACTTTTACAGATAACATTCAAATGAACATAACCAGACCATTCGGTCCATTTTCTCCTCTCAATTTCCCTGCTTCACAATCCTCCTGCCACTTGCTCACCACAACCAGCAACAGTGCCCTGAAATCTCTGGTCCCTCATGTGTTTATCCAGCCTCCCCATTACATTCAATCTCTGCTGTTCCATTTCAGCCACTCCTGTGGCACTGAGTTCCACATCCTTTTCACTAAATCTCTTGTGTAATTTGATAAAATCTATCTGGAATTACATCTCCCCATAAGTCTCCCCATAAATAGAGGTACTTCCTCCACCCGGACACAATCACATACATCACTGATCTTAAATTCCTCCATCCTGTCACCCTGACGTCATATCCAGATGAAAATGCACAGCCTGTCCTGTCTTCCCTGTAAGTTTCATCCTCTCAGTAATGGTCTGGCATTCAGAAACTTTCCTTGTAAGTTACCCTGTGGTTCTGTATTGTCCGTGTGTGTGAGTGATTGCGGGAGTGGGAATTTTCAAAACCTTGTAATGATTTGGATGAAATTCAGGATGTGGACAGTAAGTCCAAGTCTAATCAGATTTGTGTTTTATTTATTTCAGGAGGAAGCTCGTTGGAACAGAAGGTATGACAGGCTCTTCACTGAAACCCTGAATGGATTTGTAAAATAGTTCAGAACAGCAATTTATAACCAACAGTTTAATGTTTACAGGATTAATGACGATATCCAGGAATTGTCAGTGACAGATGAGACCCTACCGGTTGAAAAATTCGATCACCCCTATTTGTTGAACACAGTGCTGAGAGAAACGCTTGATGCTATTAATCGAGGTAAAACTTACAAAGATTCATTTATCCTTGTTTATTAAGCTCAGTTTAGTTTCAATTTGAGGCAAAGATTGTCTGTAATACTGGGCTGAAGGGGAACTGAAGTTTTATTTCACATCAACCCCACTGACTGGGAGGCATCACTGTCACATGGTTATCTGGAGATGTCAGACCCCTGAACACACCAGCACAGGGTCACAATACAACCAATACACGGGACTGTCAGATGAACCACTGTGTTCCAATCCCAGGCAAATGCACTAACACACCAGGACATGAGTCTGGATCTACTGGGGACAGGGATTCAGGTTCTTGGATCATTGTGATGTGTTCTGGTGGAGGAATGACCTGCTCAAAGGGGATGGGTCGCACCTCGACCCGAGCGAGAACAGTATTCTCACAGAGAGGTTTGATAGAGCTGTTGGGGAGGGTCTGATCTAATTTGGTGGGAACTGGACTGAAGAGATAGGACTGATGGTAAAATGCAAAGATAGCGTGCAGTCAGACAGTCAGATAGGGCGGACAGATGCAAAGAGAAAATTGCGGACAGCAGGGTGAGTATCAGTGCATTAGGGATGCAGAATTAAAAAGGGTAGCAGATACAGTACACAAAGTGTTATATCTCAATGCATGGAGTATGAGAAATAAGGTGGATTATCGTGTTGCACTATTACCGATTGTCAGGTATGATGTTGTGGCCATCACGGAATCGTGGCTGAAGGATGGTTGTAGTTGGGATCTGAATGTCCAATGTTACACAATGTATCTGTGGTATAGGAAGGAAGGAAGGCTGATGGGGTGGTGTGGCTCTGCTGGTAAATCAGCAGCAAGATGTGACATAGGATTGAAGATGGTGAATCCTTGTGGGTTGAGGTAAGGAACTGCAAAAGTAAAAATGACACTGACAGCAGTCATATACAGGCCTCCCAACAGTCAGTGGGTTGAGTCCCACAGATTACAACTGGAAGTAGAAAAGGCTGATGAAAAGGACAATGTTATGATAATCATGGGAGATTTCAACATGCAGGTCAATTGGGAAAATCAGGTTGGTAAAGGATCTCAAGAGAGTGAGTTTGTTGAATGCAATGTGATGGCTTTCTAGAGCAGTTTGTCGTTGAGCCTACTCGGGGAACAGCTCTACTGGATTGGGTGTTATGTATTGAACCAGAGCTGAGTAGCTAAAAGAAACCTTAGGAGGCAGTGCTCACAACATGACTGAGTTCAACTTGAAGTCTGATAAGGAGACAGTAAAATCTGACATTGTAGTATTTCAGAGGAGTAAAAGAAATTACAGTGGTCTGAGAGAAGAGTTGGCCAAAGCAAATTGGAAGGAGATGCTGGCAGGGATGAGAACAGAGCAGAAATGGTGTCAGTTTCTGGGAAAATGAGGAAGGTGACGGATAGATTTATTCCAAAAATAAATAAATACTAAAATGGCAAAATAGTAAAACCGTGGCTGACAAGGGAAGACAAGTTAATGTAAAGACAAAAGAGAGGGCATACAACTAAGCAAAAATTAGTAGGAAGGCAGGGGATTGGGAAACTATTAAATACCTGCAGAGAGGATCTAAAAGGATGATTGGGAGGGGAAAAATAAACAAGAAATTGATTTGAATTGAATTGACTTTATTACTTGCATCCTTCATATACATGGGGATTAAAAATCTTTATGTTATGTCTCCACCTAAATGTGCAATGTGCAATGTATAGTAATTTATGATAAACAATATGTATAACATGCTGGTCAATATAACATAGAAATACAGTTGTGTCCACATGAGTTAAGCAGTCTGATTGCCTGGTTGAAGAAGCTGTCCCGGAGCCTGTTGCTCCTGGCTTTTAATCTGTGGTACCGTATCCCGGATAGTAGCAACTGGTACAGTTTGTGGTTGGGGTGACTCTGGTCTTCAAAGATCCTTTGGGCCCTTTTTACACACCTGTCTTTGCAAAACAAGTTAGCAAACAATATCAAATTGTTTTTCAAGTATTGTAAAAAAATAAAACAGAGATGAGAGTGGATATAGGACCGCTAGAAAATGAGGCTCGATATATAATAACACGGGATAAAGAGATGGCAGATAAACCAAATATTTTGCACCAGTCTTCACCGTGGAAGACTCTTGCACTGTGCCCGGTGTTGAAGAGTGCGAGGGAAGAGAAGTGAGTGCAGTTACTGTTACAAGGGAGAAGGTGCTCAAAAAGCTGAAAGCCCTAAAGGTACATAAGTCACGCGGACCAGATGAACTGCACCCTAGTGTTCTGAAAGTGGTCGCAGTAGACATTGTGGAGGCATTTCAAATGATCTTTCAAAAATCATTGGACCCTGGCATGGTGCCAGAGGACTGGAAAATGGCAAATGTCACTTAGCCCTTTAAGTAAGGAGGAAGACAGCAGAAAGGAAATTATAGACAGTCAGCCTCACCTCTGTGGTTGGGAAAAAATTGGAGTCAATTGTTAAGTATGAGGTTATGGAATACTTGGTGACACTAGACAAGACAGGGCAAGTCAGCATGGCATCGTTAAGGGAATATCCTGCCTGACAAATCTGTCGGGATTCTTTGAGGAGATTACAAGCAGGATAGATAAAGGGGATGCAGTGGATGTTGTATATTTGGAATCTCAGAAGGCTTTTGACGAGGAGCCACACATGAAGGTGGAAACCAGGTTAAGAGGCCATGTTATTACATAAATGTTACAGGCATGGTTAGAAAATTGGCTGATTGGCAGGAAACAGCGAATGAGAGTAAAGGGATCATTTTCTGGTTGGCTGCAAGTGACTCGTGTTCCACAGGGGTCAGTGTTAGGACACCATCATTTTATGCTGTATATCAAGATTTAGCTGATGGAATAGACCATAAGATAAAGGAACAGAAGTAGATCATTCGGCCCATCGAGTGTGAAGAGTGCGAGGGGGAGAAGTGAGTGCAGTTGCTGTTACAAGGGAGAAGGTGCTCAAAAAGCTGAAAGACCTAAAGGTACATAAGTCACCCGGACCAGATGAACTGCACCCTAGTGTTCTGAAAGAGGTTGTGGTAGACATTGTGGAGGCATTTGAAATGATCTTTCGAAAATCATTGGACCCTGGCATGGTGCCAGAGGACTGGAAAATGGCAAATGTTACTTAGCAAATGAGGAGAATGGGAAGGAAAGTGGCAAATGATATACAATGTTGGAAAATGCATGGTCATGCACTTTGGTCGTAGAAATAATGTGCAGATTTTTTTTTTCAAATGGGGAGAAAACCCAAAAAGCTGAGTTGAAAATGGACTAAGCAGTCATTCTGCAGAACACCCTAAAGGTTAACTTGCAGGTAGAGTCAGTGGTGAGGAAGGCAAATCCAATGTTAGCATTCAATTCAAGGGGTTTAGAAAAGTATTCAATTCAAGAGCAGGGATGTGATGCTGAGACTTGTGAAGCCCCAACTTGTGTATTGTGAACTTGGGCTCCTCGTCTAAGAAAAGATGTGCTGGCATTGCAGAAGGTTCATTTCATAAGGATGATTCCAGTAATGAAAGGGTTCTAATACGAGGAACGTTTGATAGCTCTGTGTCTGTACTCGCTGGAATTTAGAAAGATGAGGGGGGGATCTCATTGAAACCTTTCGAATGTTGAAAGTCCTAGACAGAGTAGATGTGGAAAGGATGTTTCCTATGGCGGTGGAGTTTAGGACAAGAGGGCACAGCCTCAAGATAGAGGGGCGTCTATTTAAAACAGATACGAAGAAATTTCACACACACACACACACACACACACACACACACACACACACACACACACACACACACACACACACACACACACACACACACACGATATACTATCAGAGTGTGACACACGTCCACAGAAATAGACACAAATTCAGGTATCACGGAATCGTGGCTGAAGGATGGTTGTAGTTGGGATCTGAATGTCCAAGGTTACAGAATGTATCGGTGGTATAGGAAGGTCGGGTGAGGGGGTGGCGTGGCTCTGTTGGTAAATCAGTAGCAAGATGTGACATAGGATTGGGAGATGTTGAATCTTGTGGGTTGAGGTAAGGAACTGCAAAAGTAAAAACGACACTGACACCAGTCATATACAGGCCTCCCAACAGTCAGTGGGTTGAGGCCCACAGATTACAGCTGGAAATAGAAAAGGCTGATGAAAAGGATAATGTTATGATAATGATGGGATATTTCAACATGCAGGTCAATTGGGAAAATCAGGTTGGTAAAGGATCTCAAGAGAGTGAGTTTGTTGAATGCAATGTGATGGCTTTCTAGAGCAGTTTGTCGTTGAGCCTACTCGGGGAACAGCTCTACTGGATTGGGTGTTATGTATTGAACCAGAGGTGAGTAGTTAAAAGAAACCTTAGGAAGCAGTGCTCACAACATGACTGAGTTCAACTTGAAATTTGATAAGGAGAGAGTAAAGTCTGACATTGTAGTATTTCAGAGAAGAGAAAAAAATGACAGTGGTCTGAGAGAGGAGTTGGCCAAAGCAAATTGGAAGGAGATGATGGTAGGGATGAGAGCAGAGCAGAAATAGTGTCAGTTTCTGGGAGAATGAGGAAGGTGACGGATAGATGTATTCCAAAAATAAATAAATACTCAAATGGCAAAATAGTAAAACCATGGCTGACAAAGGAAGACAAGTTAATGTCCTTACCCAGTCTGTCTGTTCTGTGTCACTGAGCTGCCCTTTGACGTGACGTCACATCAACACTTCACAGACAGACTCCGGGGTGAGATTCCTCAGGAGGGTGATCTGGGACGGTTTGATGGATGTTGAACCCACGGCCCACTTCATCAATCTGCAAGACTAAGATACCTTCTTGAGCATGGCCCATTTGTGTGTGTTTACCCCCCCCCCCCCATCCCTCTAACCATTTCCCATCTGTGTACCTGCCCAAATTTATTTTAAAATATTTTATTTTTACCTGTTTCTACAGCATCTGAGGGCAAATTCCATTTACCAACCTCCCTCTCTATGAGAATGTTACCCGATAGACCCCTCCGAACAATTTCCCGTCTCACTTTCAATCTGAGGCCTCTGGTTCTGTACTCCCATTTCTTGGAAAATGAAACGTTATTTAAGCTCCTTATGAATTATTTACCTCGATAAGGGGTCATACCTGAACATCCGACACTACAGCTGAATAGCCCAAGCTTATCCACTCTCTGCTTTTAACCCAAGACCCCAGTCAAGTCCTGGTAACATCCTCCTGAAGCCTCCTGTCCAGTGTAATTACATCCTCCCCATATTCGGGAACCGGAAATGCAGACAATGCTCCAAGTGTGGTCTATCATCGACATCAAAGGCCTTGCTGAATTTCATGTGGACAGTGTGGAATAGGCTGATGAATACAGGACTGAAAGTGTTTTTTTAGACTGGGACAAGAGGGGCGGCGTGGGAGCTAAATTCTGAAGGAAGGCAGTTTTCTAAAAAATAAACTTTGCGTACAAGAACGGCGAGACTGCGCAGGACAGCGCGGAGAGTTTAAAAAGATGACCACCCTATACAGCGGGCAGCGGAGTGGGTGGCAGCAGAGTGTAGGGCTTTGGCTCAACGGGCTTAGGTGGTAACGGGAAGAGGCGAGAGCTAGGCACCGACTCTTTTTCTCCCCTTGGCAAATCGGCCTGGACGGACGGGGGATCAGGAGGTCACATTAGCTAACGGTTTAAAAAGTCCGTGTGCTTAGCGAAGTAAATGGGTGAGTAAACCTATCTTTCTTTGTTTCATTCCTGTAAAATTAGGTAGCATGTCTGCAGGGTTAGTGCTTTGTTCAGGGTGTCAGATGTAGGAATCCTGGGAGACCTCCAGCCTCCCTGATAGCCATATCTGCACCAGGTGAACCGAGATGCAGCTCCTCGGAGACCGTGTTAGGGATCTGGAGCTGCAGCCTGATGACCTACTGCTTATTAGAGAAAATGAAGAGGTGATAGACAGGAGCTACAGGGAGGTAGTCATCCCTAGGCTACAGGGGTCAGAAAACTGGGTGACTGTCAGGAGAGGGAAGGGAAATGCCCGGATAGAGGAGAGCACCCCTGTGGCTGCCCCCCTCAGCAACTAGTATATCGTTTCGGATGCTGTTGAGGGGGATGACCTGACAGGGGACGGCCACGGTGACCGGGTCTCTGGCACTGAGCCTGGCGCTGTTGTGCAGGAGGGAAGGAGGGGAAGAGGAATGCGGTAGTCATAGATAGATAGATAGATAGATAGATAGATAGATAGATAGATAGATAGATACTTTATTCATCCCCATGGGGAAATTCAACTTTTTTTTTCCAATGTCCCATACACTTGTTGTAGCAAAACTAATTACATACAATACTTAACTCAGTAAAAAATATGATATGCATCTAAATCACTATCTCAAAAAGCATTAATAATAGTTTTTAAAAAGCATAGGGGATTCCATAGTTAGGGGAACAGACAGGAGATTCTGTGAGCCTGGTAGAGATACCCGCATGGTGTGCTGCCTCCCAGGTGCCAGGGTACGGGATGTCTCGGATCGGGTCCAGAATATTCTGAAGGGAGAGGGCGAGCAGCCAGCTGTCTTGGTACATGTTGGTGCCAATGACATAGAGAGGAAAAGGGAGGAGGTCCTGAAGAGAGATTTCCAGGAGTTAGGAATGAAGCTGAGAAGCAGGACCTCCAGGGTAATAATCTCAGGATTACTACCTATGCCACGTGCTAGCAAAGGCAAGAATATTAGGATCAGGCTGATGAACGCGTGGCTGAGAGACTGGCGGAGGGGGCAGGGCTTCAGATTCTTGGATCATTGGGATCTCTTCTGGGGGAAGTATTACCTGTTCAAAAAGGACTGGTTACACCTGAACAATAGCGGGAATGTTTAATAGAGCTGTTAGGGAGGGTTTATACTAATTTGGCAGGGGGATAGTAAACCGGAATGATAGAGTGGAGGAGGGGGAAAACATAAATAAATCTAACATAGTGAACAGTAAAGATGTCAGGAAGGACAGGCAGGTGATGAGGCAAATTTGCAGCCATTGGGATGAGTTGCAGTGCAATCAAAACAAAAATATCAAATCCTGGACTTAAGGTGTTATACTTAAATACACACAGCATAAGGAATAAGGTGGATGATCTTGTCGTACAGCTACAGATTGGCAGGTATAATTTTGTGGCCATCACTGAGACGTGGCTAAAGGATGCATGTCTCTGAGAGCTGAACGTCCAAGGATACACGGTGTATCGGAAGGATAGGCAGGTAGGCAGAGGAGGTGGCTTGGCTTTATTGGTAAGAAATGATATTAAATCATTGGAAAGAGGTGACCTAGTATCGGAAGGTGCAGAATCTTTCTGGGTTGAGCTAAGAATTCGCAGGGGTAAAAGGACCCAGATGGCAGTTATCTACAGGCCTCCTAACAGCTGCAGTGAAGTGAAATACAAATTACAACAGGAAATACAAAAGGTTTGCCAGAAGAGCAGTGTTATGATAATTGTGGGGGATTTTAACATGCGAGTGGATTGGGAAAATCAGGTCGACACTGGATCTCAAGACAAAGAATTTGTAGAATGTCTACGAGATGGCTTTTCAGAACAGCTTGTTGTTGAGCCCACCGGGGATCAGAGGTACTGGATTGGATATTGTGTAATGACCCAGAGGTGATTAGAGAGATTGAGGTGAAGGAACCGTTAGTAGGCAGTGATCATATCATGATTGAGTTCACTGTGAAATTTGAGAAAGAGAAGCCGAAATCAGATGTGTATTTCAGTGGAGTAAAGGAAATTACAGTGGCACGAGAGAGGAACTGGCCAAATTTGACTGGAAAGGGACACTAGCGGGAGGACGGCAGAGCAGCAGTGGCTGGAGTTTATGCGTGAAGTGAGGAATGTGCAAGACAGATATATTCCAAAAAAGAAGAAATTTTCGAATGGAAAAAGGATGGAACCGTGGCTGACAAGAGAATTCAAAGCCAAAGTAAAAGCAAAGGAGAGGGCCTTCAAGGAAACAAAAATTAGTGGGAAGACAGAGGAATGGGAAGTTTATAAAAGCTTACAAAAGGAAACTAAGAAGGCCGTTAAGAGGGAAAAGATGAACTATAAAATGAAGCTAGCAAATAATATCAAAGATGTTAAAAGTTTTTTCAAGTATATAAAGAATAAAAAACGGGTGAGAGTGGATATAGGACTGATAGATAATGATGCTGGAGAAATTATAATGGGAGATAAGGTGATGGCTGAGGAACTGAACGAGTATTTGCATCAGTCCTCACTGAGGAAGATATCAGCAGTATACCGGACACTCAAGGGTGTCAGGGAAGAGAAGTGTGCGCAGTCACAATTACGACAGAGAAAGTACTCAGAAAGCTGAATAGTCTAAGGGTAGATAAATCTCCAGGACCGGATGGAATGCGCCCTTGTGTTTTGAAGGAAGTAGCTGTGGAGATCGCGGAGGCATTAGCAATGATCTTTCAAAAGTCAATAGATTCTGGCAATGGTTCCGGAGAGTGGAAGATTGCAAATGTCACTCTGGTATTTAAGAAGGGGGCAAGGAAGCAAAAAGTGAATTATAGACCTGTTAGCTTGAGAAATGGTTGGGAAGTTTCTGGAGTCAATTGTCAAGGATGAGGTTACGGAGTACCTGGAGGCATATGACAAGATAGGCCAAACTCAGCATGGTTTCCTTAAAGGAAAATCCTGCCTGACAAACCCATTGAAATTTTTTGAGGTAATTACAAGTAGGCTAAACAAGGGAGATGTAGTGGATGTTGTGTATTTGGATTTTCAGAAGGCCTTTGACAAGGTGCCACACATGAGGCTGCTAAACAAGATAAGAGCCCATGGAGTTATGGGAAAGTTACATACGTAGATAGAACATTGGCTGATTGGCAGGAAATGAGAGTGGGAATAAAGGATCCCATTCTGGTTGTCTGCCAGTTACCAGTGGTGTTCCACAGGGGTCCGTGTTGGGGCCGCTTCTTTTTACGTTGTATATCAACGATTTGGATTATGGAATAGATGGCTTTGTGGCTAAGTTTGCTGATGATACAAAGATAGGTGGAAGGGACGGTAGTGCTGAGGAAACAGAGAGTCTGCAGAGAGACTTGGATAGATTAGGAGAATGGTCAAAGAAGTGGCAAATTAAATACAATGTTGAAAAGTGTATGGTAATGCACGTTGGAAGAATAAATAAACGGGCAGACTATTATTTAAATGGAGAGAGAATTCAAAAGTTCTGAGATGCAATGGGACTTGGGGGTGCTCGTTCGGGATACCCTTAAGGTTAACCTCCAGGTTGAGTCGGTGGTAAAGAAGGCGAATGCAATGTTGGCATTCATTTCTAGAGCAATAGAGTATAGGTGCAGGAATGTGATGTTGAGGGTCTATAAGGAACTGGTAAGACATCACTTGGAATACTGTGTGCAGTTTTGGGCTCCTTATTTAAGAAATGATGTTCTGACATTGGAGAGGGTTCAGAGAAGATTCACTAGAATGATTCAGGGAATGAGAGGGTTAACATATGAGAAACATTTGACCGCTCTTGGACTGTACTCCTTGGTGTTTAGAAGAATGAGGGGGAACCTCACAGAAGCATTTCGAATGTTAAAAGGCATGGACAGAGTGGATGTGGCAAAGTTGTTTCCCATGGTGGGGGAGTCTAGTACAAGAGAGCATGACTTAAGGATTGAAGGACGCCCATTCAGAACGGAGATGCGAAGAAATGTTTTTAGCCAGAGGGTGGTGAATCTGTGAATTTCTTGCGGCAGTGGAAGCCAAGTCATTGGGTGTATTTAAGACAGAGATTGATAGGTATGTGAGTAGCCAGGGCATCAAAGATTATGATGAGAAGGTGGGGGAGTGGGACTAAATGGGAGAATGGATCAGCTCATGATAAAATGGCGGAGCAGACTCGATGGGCCGAACGGCCGGCTTCTGCTGCTTTGTCTTATGGTCTTATTTGAATGCACCAGTATACGTAATAAGGATCTTGTAGCACAGGTAGTGTTTGACAGGTACAAACTTAGGCAGGTATGACTTCGGTCGAAGGAATAAAGGCATAGACAATTCTGTAAACAGGGCGGAAACTCAAAAATCAGAGGTGCAAAGGGACATGGGTGTCCTTGTGCAGGATTCCCTGAAGGTTAACTTGCAGTTTGTGTCAGTGGTAAGATTGGCAAACTCAATGTTTGCTTTCATTTCGAGAGGATTAGAATACAAGAGCAAGGATGTAATTCTGAGGTTTCATAAGGCATTGGTCAGACCACACTTGGAATATTGTGAGCAGTTTTGTCCCTTCTATCGGAAAACATGTACTGGCATTGGAGGGGTTCTAGAAGATTCACAAGAATGATTCCGGGAATGAGGAGTGTTTGATGGTTCTGGGCCTGTACTCACGGGAGTTTAGCAAAATAGCTGATTTATTATCCCTCTCAACCCTATTTTCCCACCTCCTCCCCATAACTTTTGAGAATCTGACTAATCAAAAACTTTACTTATTAACTTCTGCTTTAAAAATCAAACAGGAGAAAATCTGCAGATGCTGATAATCCAAGCTACACAGGTCCTGATGAAGGGTCTCGCCAGATCTCTCTGACACCTGTCTAGAGAGAGTTGATGTAGGGAGGATGTTGGTGGGTCGAGAACGGTAAGCACAGCCTCCGACTATAGGGATGTCCATTTAGGACAGAGAAGAGGAGGAATTCCTTTATCCACAGGATAGTGAATCTGCCACAGGCAGCTGTGGAGGCCAAATAATTGAGTATATTTAAAGCAGAGTAACACACACAAATTGTTGGGGGAACAGCAGGCCGGGAAGTTTCTATGGAAAAGAGTAAACAGTCCACGGTTCAGACTGAAACACTTCATCAAGACCTGTGTTGCTTAAGGGTTCCTGCAAATTCATCCTCTGTCCTAATGAGGGGCTGCGGGTGATGGGGTTGTGGGAAAGGGGACAACATCATTCTCGTCTGCCATCTTTGCTGCCTCTAGCTTCTCATTACGTCTACACACACAGTTCACCAACACGCTTTCCACCCCTCCCCCTCCTGGTCCAATCTGCCATTCATCTCTCCCCTACTGGTTCCCATTATCACCTCCATTACTGTCTCAAACCATCACACTGCCCCACTTCACACTCACAAATGAATGTGAACATTGTATGACGGGCCTGTTCCTGTGCTGTACTGCTCTATGTTCTCTGTTCCCAGTTTCGAAGAATGAGAGGAGATCTCATGGAAACACAAAATTCTTTCAGGGGTCAACAGGCAGGAGTGAGGGAGGATGTTTCCCCTGTCCAGCGGAAAACCCTTGTGGAGACATCTGCTTTTGTCGAGTCAAAGGTTCGTGTCGCCTGAGGCCCCCCCCCCCCCCCCCGATCCCCGGGGCTGCGCTGTCCGAGTCTCCCCCCCATCCCCGGGACCGCGCTGTCCGAGTCTCCCCCCGATCCCCGGGGCCGTGCTGCCCGAGTCTCCCCCCGATCCCCGGGGCCGCGCAGCCCGAGTCTCCCCCCGATCCCCGGGGCCGCGCTGCCCGAGTCTCCCCCCGATCCCCGGGGCCGCGCTGCCCGAGTCTCCGCCCGATCCCCGGGGCCCCGCTGCCCAAGTCTCCCCCCGATCCCCGGGGACTCTCTAATTCTCTGCTTTTCCCCCCAGTCTCTGTCACCCTGGATGTGGAAACGGCGCATCCGTGTCTCGAGGTGTCTGAGGATCGGAAGAGTGTGAGATGGACCCGGACCCGGAGGAATCTCCCTGACACCGGGAAGAGATTCATACACTGGGATTGTGTGCTGGGATCGGAGGGATTCACATCGGGGAGACATTACTGGGAGTTGGAGGTGACGGGGATTCGGTTCTGGTGTCTGGGAGTCACCGCAGAGTCTGTGGAGAGGAAGGGACAGTTCAGACTGAGACCGGAGACCGGATTCTGGGTCATCGGGCGGTATGGTGACGTGTTACATCGGGATTGTGACGTGTACGGTGATCTCACCTCCCCCGAGTCCCGTCTCGCTGCCGGTCCCATCCTCGGGAGGTTGGGAGTTTATCTCTGTTACGAGTCCGGGACAGTTTCATTTTACAACGCGGAGACCAAGTCCCATCTCCACACCTTCACTGGGAATAAATTCACGGGGAAACTTTATCCTTTCTTCGCGACTTGGGATGAAAACCAATGGCTGAGAATTTGCTCCGGTTCCACTCCGGGTCTGTAAACGGGTCGGGTCCCGGGACCAGCGTCAGTAGTAAAGTCCCTGTAAATATAAATGTGCGGAGAGTGCAGCTAAATACGTGGCTAAGGAGATGGTGCAGGAGGATGGGCTTCATGTTTCTGGACAATTGGGCTTTGTTCTCGGGAAGGTGGGGCGGGACGGGACGGTTTGCCCCTGAACTGGAGAGGGACTAACATTCTGGCGGGTAGATTTGCCAGTGTTGCTCCGGGGGATTCAATCTAGATTTGCAGAGGGAGGGGACCCAGAGTGTTAGAGCAGATAATGAGGTGGAGGAGGATAAGGAACATATGAGGGCTGCATGTATAGAAAGAAATGGAAAAAAAGCTTTATGCATGATATAAATATTCTCAGGTACATCTATTTCAATGCAACGAGTATTGTCGGTAAAACAGATGAGTTTAGGGCGTGGGTTGACACGTGGGATAACGACATTGCTGCTATTAGTGAGACTTTGTGGCAGGAGGGGCAGAAGCTTAATGTTCCGGTAAAATTGGAGAAGGGCCAATTAAAGGCAAATTAACTTTAATTTAATTTAAAGTTAATTAATTGCCAGAATTAAAGGCAAAGTTAACAGGCATAGGGAACCTTGGTTTACAAGGGATATTGGCGATCTGCTTAAGAAAAAGGGAGAGGTGTATAGCAGGTATACGCAACAAAGAGCAAATGAGGTACTTGAAGAGTATAGAAAATGGAAGAAAATACTAAAGAAGGAAATCAGGAAGGAAAAAAGAAATGAGGTTGCTTTGGCAGATAATGTGAAGGTAAACCCAAAGGATTTCTACAAATATATTGAGAGTAAATGGATAGTAAGGGACAGAATTGTTCCCTAGAAGATCAGAGTGTGGAGCCTCACGAGATGGGGGAGATCTTAAACAGTTTTTTTGCATCAGTATTTACTCAGGAAACTGGCATAGTGTATATGGAAGGAAGGGAAACAAGCAGTAGTGTCATGGAACTTTTGTAGATTAAAGAGTATGAGGTGCTTGCTGCCTTACAGCGAATAAAGGTAGATAAATCCCTAGGGCTTGACTTGATATTTTCTCGGACGTTGAGAGAGACTAGAGTAGAAATTGCAGGGGCCCTGACAAAAATATTTAAAATGTCCTCAGTCACCGGTGCAGTGCCGGAGGATTGGAGGGTAGCTCATGTTATTCCGTTGTTTTAAATAGGCTCCAATAGTAAACCAGGTAACTACAGGCCAGAGAGCCTGACATCAGTAGTAGGTAAATTATTGGAAGGTGTCCTGAGAGATCGAATATACAGGTATTTGGACAGCCAAGGGCTGATTAAGGATAGTCAGTATGGCGTTGTGCGTGGTAGATCGTGTTTAACAAATCTTGTAGAGTTTTTCGAGCAGGTGACCAAGAAAGTAGATGAAGGAAAGGCTGTGGATGTTGTCTACATGAACTTTAGTAAGGCCTTTGACAAGGTCCCACATGGGAGGTTAGTTCAGAAGGCTCAGACACTAGGTATCCATAGAGAGGTTGGAAACTGGATTCGAAATTGGCTGTGTGGGAGAAGACAGAGAGTGGTAGTGGATGATTGCTTCTCAGACTGGAGGCCTGTGACTAGTGGTGTGCCTCAGGGATCTGTGCTGGGACCATTGTTGTTTGTTGTCTATATCAATGATATAGACGTGGTCAATTGGATCAAGAATTTTGCTGATGACACCAAGATTGGAGGCGTTGTGAACAGCGAGGAAGGCTTTCAAACCTTGCTAGGGGATCTGGACCAACTGGAAAAATGGGCCAGAAAATGACAGATGGAATTTAATGCAGACAAGCGTGAGGTGTTGCATCTTGGAAGGTCAAACCAAGGTAGGACATACACAGTAAATTGTAGGGCACTGAGGAGTGCGGAGAAACAAAGGGATCTGGGAGTTCAGGTACATAATTCCCTGAAAGTGGCGTCACAGATAGATAGGGTTGTAAAGAAGGCATTTGGCATCCTGGCATTCATAAATCAAAGTACTGAGTACAGGAGTTGGGATGTTATGCTGAGGTTGTATAAGGCATTGGTGAGGCCAAATTTTGAGTATTTTTTTCAGTTCTGGTCACCTAACTATAGGAAGGATATCAGAAAGATTCAAAAATTGCAGAGAAGATTTACCAGGATGTTGCCAGGTCTTCAAGAGTTGAGTTACAGGGAAAGATTGAACAGGTTAGAACTTTATTCCTTGAAGCGTAGAAGAATGAGGGGAGATTTGATAGAGGTTTACAAAATTGTGGGGGATATAGACAGTAAATGCGAGTAGGTTCTTTCCATTTAGATTAGGAACGATAAATACGAGAGGACATGGTTTTAGGGTGAAAGGGGAAAGGTTTAGGGGGAACATTAGGGGGAACTTCTTCACTCAGAGAGTGGTGGGAATGTGGAACGAGCTGCCATCTGACGTGGTAAATGCGGGCACACTCTTAAGTTTTAAGAATAAATTGGATAGATACATGGATGGCAAAGGTTTGGAGGGTTACGGACTGGGTGCAGGTCAATGGGACAAGCGGAGTAAAGTTTCCGCACAGACTAGAAGCGCCAAATGGCCTGTTTTCTGTGCTGTAGTGCTCTATGGTTCTATGGAGTGAAATAAACACGAGATGAGAATTATCGATTGATTAATTTTAACTCGTTCACCGCATCCGTCAACCGAACAGAAACACCGGGGATTCAGCAGCAGCTGGGGGCGGCGGGTCCTGAGCTCCACTGGGTCCTAAAGTCCACCCGTAATGAGACAGGTAAAATGGGACAAGTGGGGGCGGTGCTGACCGGAAAAGACAGCGAAGATTGTTCATTAAGTTCATCTGCCATTTCTTTGTCCCCCATTACTACTTCACCAGCATCATTTTCCAGTGGTCCAGTATTAACTCTCATCTCCCTTTCACTCTTCATGTAACTGAAAACTAAACTTTTAGTATCCTGATTTATATTATTGGCCAGTTTGCCCTCATATTTCGTCTTCACCATTCTTATGGCTTTTTTCGTTGCCTTTTGTTGGATTTTAAGAGCATCCCAATAATCCAACATCCCACTCACCTTTGCTACCTTATATGCCATTTCCTTAGGTTTAACACAATTATTACATGCCTTTTCCAGCTCAAACTGTGAATTAATTTAAAGTCAGTCCCATAATTGAATAAAGTTTTTACCTGAAAACTACCTACCCTCGCAAAGATTGTACTGAAGACTGCATTCGATTTTTCTTCAGCCTTATACGCTTCACATTGAAATAGTATGTGTTTCGACAGTTTTATAATGACAAAATATACACGACACAGAATGAAGTTTTCCAATTAGATACAAGGCATAATTAAGCATTGTGTGGGCATTTCTATGTCATGTCAATATCATTCCTTCCCTTGTTTTAAGCCCTTCTTCTATAAACCCAACAGGTTTATGTATTCTGTAAAGGTGTCTGTCCTTATTTCCATTATCCTACGTCTTGCCATAAGCCCCTAATTCTTAACACTACCAACCCTATAGCTTCTAATTTGCTAAGTCGAAGGTCTATATCCACAGCTTAACATTTAACAGCATTTGGTGCTAAACAGTCAACCACATCATTTCCCTCAACAGTGTGATGTGAAGGCCCATAATGTGCAGACATATAAATCAAACTTTATATATGAAATACCGTTTGAGGAGTTTTCATCAGTCAATCTGACCTACTGCCAGAATGACCTGTTTAAGACTCATCAAAACCGAAATGTATTCTGAGCAAATTATAAGGACCAAATTCCTCCACCCACTGTAAGCCTAAACCGTTGGCAAAAAATTCTGTTTTCTATGCTGATAAATGATTACAAGTCATTTCTTTATCATTACCTGCAATTCAGGCACAAAAACAGCCACACCAACATCCCCAGTTAACTTATCTTTGGATTCATCTGTAAAGATGGTTACTGTATGATAATAAATTTCATTAATATACTGATGAACCAACAGACTCTCAGGCAGAACCAAATTTGATCGTGTAACCTAAAATCAACTGAAGTCATTTGAAAAAACAAGGTGGGGCTACAGGGAAAGCTACAGTGGGACATATTGTATCATCACATACACCCACATTCCCAGCGTGGTAAGAACCCAGCCACCCAAAACAAAAAAACACTCTTCTTGTGATGTCCCCAACTGTCCGCCAGCACACCTTTAACAGGATGATCATTTCCTTGCCCCCGCAAATTAATCCAGTATGTTAACATCAACTTGAACCTCTGTTACTTTGAGGGCAATTGTCCCATTGCAATCAGTAAAGCCAAAACAGGAGACAACATTACTGCACTAGAACACAATCTTAAAGTCTGTAATTGTACCACATACAAACATTTTTAATTTGAAGATGAAGCTGATCGATAAGCCACACAGACATAAGCAAGAACAGATCAAATTAAACAAATATAATTGGTCAACAAAGATTTTCATGTTGCACCCAAGAATACACACACAGATGTCTGAGGAGATTTAAAGCTCCTTTACATTTATCAATTATTTTACTGATAGGTGCTTCCATGTCAGCTTATTATCCATCCACATACTGAGAAATCTTACCACTGACACTTCCTCAAGATATTAATCATATAATTTAAAATCAAGTGCAAGTCTATTAATGCTATTTGTAAAACACGTAATGTGTTTTAACGACTGAAAGCTTAAAATTCTCATCAATCTGTCCACAGTTTGACCTATTAATTGTAAATTACCATTAATACCTCTAATCTATAAAGCTACGTCATCTGTATTTTGTGATTTAAGCAGGGTATCCCATTTTCCAATCTCGGGGAAAATATCGTTAATCATAATATTAAATAATGAAGGGCTACAAATACTGCCTTGTGGGATCCCATTCTCTATCTCATAGAAACACAAACATAACATGCCGACCGGTACTTGGACAGTCCATCCAAAAAAAAAGCTCAAACAAATTATACAATGTCCCCCTCACTCCTAATTTAATCAAAAGTCCTTTCTTCCATATCATTTCCCTTTTCAGTATCAGGAAATACTGCTATTACAACATCTTTATTTAATTGTGTTTTCCGAATATCATCTTCCAAACCTAAAACTGAATCCAATGTCATTTCACCCTTCCAAAATCCACTCTAATAAAACACTTTATCAGCACTCTTTCCAAAATTTAACTCAAGCGCTGGATTACCATACATTCCATAAGTTTACATAAATGAGACATTCACGATATAGGCCCTTAACTAGAAGGATCAATTGGGGTTCTGCCAGGTTTTAGAATAGGCACTACTATTTCCATTTTCCATGAGGAAAGTAGATGCACAATTCAAACATTTAATATTTTCACAAAAGAGAATTAGAAACAATTACAATTTCAAATATCACTCTTTCCTGGGAACACCTGACCTGCATTATTAATAGACTTCTTAAATTCATACAAAGAAATCTCTCCATCAGTGATACTATCATTGCTACAGCTGAATTCCAGCACATCAGGGTATTCACTGAAAAACATATCCCTACATTGTTTAATTTCTTCACTTAAATTATCCTGATTATGAATCTCAGCAAACGACCCAGCCAGTAACACAACCTTCTCTGTTTCAGTAACAATCATTTTGCCCTCATTAATCAACACTGGAATATTATGATCCCCACAAATCCCCCCATTTTCTAAATCATATGCCGAACAATTCCAAGTTAGATATCTCTTCCAATATTATCTCCATATAACCTCCAGTAAATCACCTCGTTCCTCACCACGGCCTTTGCCCTTTTATTGTTAATAATGTCACTCGGAGACTCACATAAAAACTCACATTTCTCCCAATTTGCTTCCTGACCCGTTATAAATCCAAATCCAAACTCATAAAGACAGGAAGGCTGAATGACGTTCACATCAACTAATAACCCTCCGAGTTCCCATTTGAGCGACAGGCAGTACAACCAATGACAGCAGGGGTCTGTGTTAGGTCTGAGCTACGATATGCTGGAGGAAATCGGCCCATGATCAGCCCCTCCTCCTCCGCACCATCGCCATGGCGGAGATCAGCGAGTCGCCGGCCTCGGCGCCCACAAGGACGGGTGTGATTCCCCTTCGCGCCTCGGTGGGTCTGTTTCAGTGATGTCTGTGGTGGCTGACGAAACATGCTTTGACAGGGAGCGAGCGAGGATCAATGTCTACAAATCCCAGAAGGCCCTACTGATGACGTTGTGGTGTTGTTTCGGGGTAAGGTATAAAAGCAAAATGGAGGAAAATGTAATGCATTTCGTTTTCTGTACTGTGTCGTGCCTTGAATGAAAAATTAAATTAAAAGAGAGATTCCAGCGAGAAATAGATAGAACATAGAACACTACAGCACAGTACAGGCCCTTCGGCCCACAATGTTGTGCCGACCCTTAAACTTTGCCTCCCAAAGCTTAAATTCCTCCAGATACCTGTCTAGTAGTCTCTTAAACTTCAGGAGTGTATCTGCCTCCACCACTGACTCGGGCAGTGCATTCCACGCACCAACCACTCTCTGAGTATAAAATATTCCTCTAATATCCCCCTTGAACTTCCCTCCCCTTACCTTAAAACCATGTCCTCTTGTATTGAGCACTGGTGCCCTGGGGAAGAGGCGCTGGCTGTCCACTCTATCTATTCCCTTTAATATCAACTATACCTCTATCATTTCTCCTCTCATCTTCCTTCTCTCCAGGGAGCAAAGCCCCAGCTCCCTTAATCTCTGATCATAATCCATACTCTCTAAACCAGGCAGCATTCTGGTAAATCTCTTCTGTACCCTTCCCACATCCTTCTTACAGTGAGCTGACCAGAACTGGACAGAGTACTCCCAAGTGTGGTCCAACAAGAGTTTCACAGAGCTGCATCATTACATCGCGACTCTTAAACTCTATCCCTCGACTTATGAAAGCTAACACCCCATAAGCTTTCTTAACTTCTCTGTCCCTTTGAGGCAACTTTCAGGGATCTGTGGACATTAGCCCCAGATCCCTCTGCTCCTTCACACTTTCAAGTATCCTGCCATTTACTTTGTACTCTCCCTTGGAGTTTGTCCTTCCAAAGTGTACCACCTCACACTTCTCCAGGTTGAACTCTACCTGCCATTTCTCAGCCCACTCCTGCATCCTATCAATGTCTCTCTGCAAACGTTGACAATACTCTGCACTATCCACAACACCACCAACCTTTGTGTCTTCTGTAAACTTTCCAACCCATCCTTCTACCCCCACATACAGGTCGTTAATAAAAATCACGAAAAGTAGGTGTCCCAGAACTGATCCTTGTGAGACACCACTAGTCACAACCCTCCAATCCGAATGTACTCCCTCCAGCACAACTCTCTGCATCCTGCAGGCAAGCCAATTCTGAATCCACCCGGTCAAACATCCCTGGATCCCAAGCCTTCTGACTTTCTGAATAAGCCTACCATGTGGAACCTTATCAAATGCATTACTAAAATCCATGTAGATTGAACTCCATCAGGCTTGTTAGACATGATCTGCCCTTCAGAAAGCCATGCTGACTGTCACTGATCAGACCATGATTCTCTAAATGCCAATAAATCCTATCTTTGTGTATCTTTTCCAACAGCTTTCCCACCACAGATGTAAGGTTCAATGGTCTATAATTATTCGGACTAACCCTTCTACCCTTTTTGAACAAGGGGACAACATTCTCCTCCCTCCAATCCTCCGGTACCATTCCCGTGGACAATGAGGACATAATGATCCTGGCCAGAGGCTCAGCAATCTATTTCCTCGCCTCGGATGCAGAACCGGGAAGTGGCAGATGGAGTTCAACACAGATGAAGAGGTTCATTTCTGTAGGTCAAATTTGAACACAGAATATAATATTAATGGTAAGACTCTTGGCAGTGTGGAGAGTCAGAGAGATCTTGGGGTCCATGTCCATACGACACTCAAAGCTGCTGAGTAGGTTGGCAGTGTTGTTAGGAAGGCGTCTGGTGTGATGGCCTTCATCAACCATGGGATTGAGTTCAAGAGCTGTGAGGTGATGTTGAAGCTATATTTCTCCTAACCTGTACATAAGTAATTGTACCCCAACACGGCAGGGCTGTGGGCTTAGTTGGACCCCACTGGGGAGTCCTGTGTTCAGTTCTGGTAGCCTCGCTGCAGGAAGGATGTGGATACTATAGAGAGTGTAGAGTAGATTTACAAGGATGTTGCCCTTGGATTGGAGAGCATGCCTTATGAGAATAGATTGAGTGAACTTGGCCTTTCCTTCTTGGAGCGACGGAGGATGAGAGGTGACCTGATAGAGGTGTATAAGATGATGAGAGGCTTTGAACATGTGGATAGCCAGAGGCATTTTCCCAGGCTTGAAGTGACTAACACGAGGGGACGTAGTTTTAAGCTGCTTGAAAGTCAATACCGAGGGAATGTCAGGGGTAAGTTTCTTACACAGAGAGTGGTGGGTGCATGGAATGCACTGCCTGCAGCAATGTTGGAGGTGGATAGAATAGGATATTTTAAGAAACTCTTAGTTAGGTTCATGGAGCTTAGAAACCTAGAGGGTTATACGATCAGGAAATCCTAGGCAGTCTCTAGAGTAGGTTACAATGTCGGTATATCATTGTGGGCAGAAGAGCCTGCAATGTGCTGTAGATTTCTGTGTTCTGTATCAAAGACAGGCAGAGGGATTAGTTTAAATGGACAGTAGGACAGCATGGAAAGACAGGGCCGAAGGGCCTGTGTTAATGCTGTAAGGGACGGGTTCTGTACCAAACATCGACTCTATTCACCTCAGCAGGTGCTGCCTGACTTGACAACATTCTTGAAAAGTTGCATCCAGTTCCGCTTAGCATTCTGTACAAAGGATGTTTTGTGCTGGAAGAGTGCAGAGGAGATTCATCATGATTGAGGGGGCTTCTGTTCAAAAGTCCATAAGGCATAGGAACAGAATTAGGTCATTCAGCTCATTGAGTCAGCCACCTTTCCATCATGGATGATCCCAGATGGCACTCAATTCCAGATATCTGACCTCCTGCCATATCTTTTGATGCCCTGACTGATCAGGAAACGATCAACTTCCGCCTTGAATATACCCACACACTCGGCCTCCACCGCAGTCTGTGGCAGAGCAATCCACAGATCCAATACACCTTGGCTAATAAAAAAAGTAAGCTGCTTACCTCTGTTTGAAAAGGTGGCCCCCGACTTTGTGGTTGTGCCCCACCACAGGAAATACCTTCTCCACATCCACCTTATCCAGTCCTTTCATCATTCGGTAGGTTTCAATGAGATGCCCCGCATTTGTCTGAGTTCAAGTGAGCACAGGGTCAAAGCTGTCAAGTGTTCCTCATGTTTAACCCCTTCATTCCAAAAATCATCCTTCTGAACCTCCTCTGGACTCTCTCCAATGACATCACATCCTGTCTGAGATGTGGGGCCCAACACTGTTGACAATACTCCAAGTGTGGCCTGACTAGTGTCTTATAAAGCCTCAGCATTATCTCTTTGCTGTTATATTCATGGGGCGAGATTGGACTGTGTTGATCTACTGGGGGATCTTGGAGTCCGAGATCATAACTCCCAGATAGTGGTTCCATTGTCAGGCAGTTATGTTGCAGTTGTATAAATCTCTAGTTTAATCACATCTGGAGAATTGCATTCGAAGACAGGAATACTGCGGAGGTTTTGGATGGTGAGTGGAAGAGGCTTAACAGGATGCTGCATGGATAAAGTGAGACCGGACAATCTCGGGTAATTTTCTCCGGAGCGGCAGAGGCTGAGGAAGGTCTGACAGACGTTTACAGGAATGTGAGAGGCACAGACAGAGTGGACAGCCGGGATTGTTTCTCTGAGGAGGAAATGTCCAATGCCAGTGGGCATGCACTTCAGGAGAAAGGGGGAACACATCCTCATTGGTCCTTTTTGCACCATTGAAGTATTTTGTAATTTAGTGTATTTGGTATCTTTTCTCTGCATGCTGCTGTTGAAAAAAAAAACAATTAGAAAAGACAATGTTGTTAAAACCCTGACTCAGGATGTTTAAAGGAGATTTGCGTTTCAAGTTTTGTTTTTCATTCCCATCGTGGTGGGTGTCTGGAGTGAATATCGGGTAGTGGTGGACCCAGATGCGAAAGAGTCTATTAGATACCACGTGGATGTGAGGAGAATGGAGGGATGTTCCTTGTGTAGGC
This sequence comes from Hemitrygon akajei, assembly GCF_048418815.1. NCBI lineage: Eukaryota > Metazoa > Chordata > Chondrichthyes > Myliobatiformes > Dasyatidae > Hemitrygon > Hemitrygon akajei. The sequence goes on from NW_027332039.1 coordinate 114,201, forward strand.
AGAAGGGATTGGTTTAGTAAGGCATGAAGTGACCAGTTCAATTGGTTCAGAACAACACAGTGAGCAGAAGGGCCTGTTCAAGGACAAGTACAGCAAGCAGAGCAGATAAACTGGATAAAGTGATCCCACTCAGAGAACAGACTGTGACGTCAGTGGATATATGCCGGCATCACAGTTCTCTCACCAAAGATACTTCACTGCTGGATAAAATGAAGTTTGTGATGTTTATAACCAATGTGGTGAATTGTACTGCTCAGACATCTCATCCTACTGAGGAAATTAAAATTATTGTGAAAACTGCAGAAAGGTATCTTGGTGTAACTGGTGTTATGTGGGAAGCTTTAAATGAAGTTTTGTTGGGTGGGTATCTGTATCCCAGTCTACTTGGGAGCATACACAATAGGATTAAAATATTGCAATGAAATGCGAGTACTCTGATTTATAATGGTCAAGACTTTAAGAAGTGAATTTCTAATTTTCAGATTCTTCAGATGTAATATCTGTTAAGGAAACCTGCACATTTTAAGTTTTTATTCCTGTGCAGGATTATATTGTCGTTTGGCTTGACAGGTTAGTTGGTAGAGGGGTGGTGTTGTCAGTTTTATAAGGAAAGGGGCCGGGTATAGAGTTGTGAATGGGAATAAAATGTATGACGAACTTGAAGTAGAAATTCTTGATTCCACAGATATGTATGTAATTTTCTTTTGTGAAAATATTAACTCTTTGAATCGTATTTGGAGCTTTGGCCATCCACTTTCCTCATGGAAAATGGTTGTAGTAGTGCCCATTCTAAAACCCTGAGCTCCCCGTCTGATCTTCCTTGTTATAGGCCAATACCATTAACGTCTCATTTGTGTAAACTTGTGGAAAGTATGGTAATCGAGAGTTTGAATTATACTTTTGATAAAAGGGGTGATTTCACGTTTTATCAGAGGGGAATTCAGAATGGTAGAAAAACATTCGATTTAGTTTTGGGTTTGGAAGATCATATTGAGAAAGCACAGTTAAATAAAGATGTAATAGCAATATTTTGTGATATTGAAAAGGCAAATGATACTTATTGCAGGACGGACTTCTGATTGATTTTTGGAAATGCAATTGAGGGGGCTATTGTACTATTTTTCCTGATTGTCTTTATTTGGATCATCTTGTAAAGGTATGGATGGGCAAGTATGACATTGAATTCATTTTTACGTTTGGATGATGATATTAGGAAAGCACAGTTATATGTAGATGTTGTAACAGCAGTATTATTACTGTTCAACAGGCAGATGGTATTGATGGAAGGAAAGAATTTTTATGAAATTGTGGAAATGCAGGTGGAGAGGCGATTATCTAACATTTTCTGAGTTGTTTTAATTGGAGGTCTGGTGTCAGGTATGGGTGGGCAAGTTATATTCGGGTTGTTATGATATAGAGATTGGGATCCCACAAGGCAGTATTTATTATTTCATATTATAATTAATAATATTTTTCTCTGAGATAGGTTTTGGAGTGTGTAAATCACTATATGCAGATGATGGGTTTATGGATTAGAGGTAGAAATTTCAATGTTACTGTATATAGGATGCATTAGCAATTAGTAAGGTTGAACAGTCGGCAAATAGATGGGACAAGTTATGTGTTTTACAGGCAGGAGTAATGGACCTGCAATTGATTGGAAATGATATGGTCAAACTCCTTAAAAGGTGTCAGTGGTAAGATTTCCGGGCATGTGGACGGATAATAAGCTGACATGGAAGCACCGCAGCAGAAAATAACTGATAAATATAAAGAAACATTAAATATTCTCTGGTATCTCTGTGGGTATTCTGCGGTGTTACATGAAAGTATTTGTTGACCAATTTTGTTTGTTTAATTGGATCTGTTCTTGATTATGGTTGCGGTTTATCGATCAGCTTCATCTTCAACTTTATAATGTTTGAGTGTGATACAAGCACATGCTTTGAGATTGTGTTGTGGTGCAGTCAGGTCGTCCCCTGTCTCGGCTTTACTGGTTGAAATTGTGGAGTTTGAATTTAATGTTAACATACTGGATTAATTTAAGGGGAAAGAAATGATCATCCTGTTAAAGGTGTGTTGAAGAACTGTTAGGAACTTCACAAGAAGAGTGTTTTTAGTTTTGGGTGCCTGGGTTCTTATCACGCTTGAAATATGTGTTTGTTGGTGTTGCGGGTTCAGCAACAACAAATGTATAAGTGAGACAGGGTTTTTTATAACAAATAAAACATTTATTAAACACTGAAAAACAGACCCCAAAAGTAAACAAACGACTAACGCAACCGGAAATCAGCTGCTGTGCGACAGCTTGAACAGTTCTTAAAGGGATAAAGCGAAAACAGTTCTTAAAGCGATGGTGCAAAAACAGTTCTTCAAAGTAGTACTGCGAAAACTTAAAATGCTTACAGTCCATTAAAGGAGAGACATTTTTAGATTACTTAAATTCTCTTTCAGGTCGGTTGTTGCTGTTCCCAGTCGAGCTATACTTTTCCCGGAGAATTTTCGAAGATTAAAATAAAACGGCTTAAAGGCACTGACCATTCCTTGACGAAACTGTGCACCAAACCCTTTCTGCTCTTATCGCAGGGGCTAACAGGGCACAGCCAACGAATTCCTTCCGAATGAGGAACAAACAATGTCGAAAACGTTTCACCGTCGAAATCGACTTTCCTCGATCTTTTAGCTCCCGAACTCCGATCTTCACTCTCCACTGAATTTTAACTGGCAGTATTATAAACAAACTGCCGGCAATGACCTTTTAAACTTTAGGCATCAAATAAAACTCTATCTTTCAACGGGACTGCGTCATAATATTGGACCACGCAGTAGCATGGAGTCAGAAATGGAAACTCAAGGCACGAACTGATCCTCCTCACAGGGAGGGGTCCTCCTTTTATACCCTGTTGAAAAACTGTAACGTGACCTCTACTGGCAGGAAAATGACGTCACTCAACCGTCACAAGACCACTACCTTAAGTCCAGTATAGCTTCAACACCACTGTCACGTGACAAGTACAAGATAGATAGATAGATAGATAGATAGATAGATAGATAGATAGATAGATAGATAGATAGATAGATAGATAGATAGATAGATAGATACTTTATTCATCCCCATGGGGAAATTCCAACTTTTTTCCAATGTCCCATACACTTGTTGTAGCAAAACTAATTACATACAATACTTAACTCAGTAAAAAAAAATATGATATGCATCTAAATCACTATCTCAAAAAGCATTAATAATAGCTTTTAAAAAGTTCTTAAGTCCTGGCGGTTGAATTGTAAAGCCTAATGGCATTGGGGAGTATTGACCTCTTCATCCTGTCTGAGGAGCATTGCATCGATAGTAACCTGTCGCTGAAACTGCTTCTCTGTCTCTGGATGGTGCTATGTAGAGGATGTTCAGAGTTATCCATAATTGACCGTAGCCTACTCAGCGCCCTTCGCTCAGCTACCGATGTTAAACTCTCCAGTACTTTGCCCACGACAGAGCCCGCCTTCCTTACCAGCTTATTAAGACGTGAGGCGTCCCTCTTCTTAATGCTTCCTCCCCAACACGCCACCACAAAGAAGATACCCACGGGTATGTAACAGTTGGGTTATGCAAAATGTCCCACAGTCACATTCTCGGTAACCCCACTTTGTTTCTTTCAACGCCTTTATTTGATTATAGGACACACGATTTAATGAAGTCTAATGATTCTTTTCTGCCTGAGAATTTGTTGGTTCAGTATATATTAAGGAAATTTATTGAGATAGTTTAACCGTTTTTCCAGAAGGATCAAAATATAATTTAACTGGGAATGTTGGTGTTGCTGTGTTGTGTGTGGATCCTTGGTAACAATAAAGAAACGACCTACCAACCATTTATCAGGATTTACATCAGAATCACTTGCCATCATTTCGTGCTTACAGTGGGTGGTGAAAATTTGTCCATGTGAAGTTGAAATTTGTTCAGATTCCCTTTCGGTTTGAAGAGTCTTTTGAAGAGTCTGTTATTCTCACAGCAGGTCAGATTTACTGCTGGAAACTTATCAAACATTCTTTCATATTCAAAGGACTGGAATCGGGGTGTGCACTGATTTGGGGTGCATGAAGACACGGTGAGCAGTCGGGTCCTGAGGAGTCGGTAGGTCAGAAAGATCTGTGAACACAGATTCATAATTACTTGAAAGTGGCGTCACAGGTAGATAGCATCGACATGAGAGCTTTTGGCACATTGGATTTCATAAATCAAAGTATTGAGTACAAGAGATGGGATGTTATGTTGAAGTTGTATAAGACGTTGGTCAGGCCTAATCTGGAGTATTGTGTGTAGTTTTTCTTACCTGCCTGAAGGAAAATTATAAACAACATTGAAAGAGTGCAGATAAAATTTACAATACGTTTGCTGGGACTTGAGGACTCGAGCTTTAGGAAAACGTAAGGATTTTATTCCCTTTAGTGTTGGAAAATGAAGGAGGATTTCGCAGGTTTATACAAAATTATGAGTGTTGTTGACAGGGTAAATGCAGGCAGGATTTGTCCTCTGAGTTTGGGTGAGATGGGAACCGGAGGTCACAGTTTAAGGGTGAAAGGTGAAATATTTGAGAGGAACCTGAGTGGGAATTCCTTCACTCAGAGGGTGGTGAGGGTGTGGGAAGAGCTGTCAGTGGAGGTTATGGATTTCACTGCAGAGAAGTTTGGATCAGTACATGGACGGGAGGGGTATTGAGAGCCATGGTCCAGCTGCGGTTATGGGACTCGGCAGAATAACAATTCGGTACGGACTAAATGGGAAAAAGGGTTTGCTTGTTTGTTATAGTGCTCTTTGACTCCAAATAAAGTGTCGATGAAGGGGAATTGGTTGGGGCTGTTGTCGGGAAGCAAACGATGTGCTTTCAGGGTTTCCTGCTGGGATAGAAGTGAATTGATACTGGATATCCATGGTCAAAGTGTGGCGATCAGAGCCAGGGATTGTAAAGTTGTTGAAAACAAACAAACAAACAAACACACACACACACACACACACACACACACACACACACACACACACACACACACACACGTGCTCCCTTCGACTTCACATTGGCGTTCAGCCCACTTCACAAAAATATCTCTTTCCTCCTCTTTGGCTTAAACTCTCCCCACTCTATTGCCCCCATCTTCACCCCTTCCCACTTTTGCCACCTCTGCTTCCCCGATCCCGCACTGTCTCTGTCTCTCCATCTCTTGTCTCCCACTCCCTCATTCTTTCTCTTCCTCCTCTCACCTCACCTATTTCCCTCTCTTCCACACACACTCGGTCTCTCTCCTCTCTTCATCTGTTCCCTTTCCCACGGACACACCCTTGTCCTCAGCACATTCTTCCCTACCCTGCCCACTCACACACTCACTCCCCTCCTTATTTCCCTTATTTTCTCTTTCTCCCTTTCTACCCAACGCTTCCCTGCCTCTCTCCTTCTCCCCAATTCCTCCTTTACTGCAGCTCGTTTTCCCGGCCACCCTCCCGTCCCCACATCCCCCACCCCGCACTGGGATGACGGTTGACTTGCACAGTGAATTATAGATGTTGTGTAATTCTTCATAGTTTGGAAAGCAGCAATGTTCTCTCAGAAGATAAAGGCTTGTGGTTTCCGGGAGAGGCCAGTTTGTTCCCTTTCTGTGCGCTACAGAATAGGCGGGGGAGGGGATGTGGAGTAGACGGGATAGCCGTGTGTTCTCAGTAGCTACGCCGTCACGACAAAGACCGAGCGCCGTCTGCGAGCTGGTCTCTGACACAAACACACACAGACACATGAAAAGACGGACAGACACATACGAGGACGCATAGGAACACACAGAGATGCAGACATACAGAAATACTTTAAAAATGAATGCAGTTTGCATTTTGAACGTTTTAAGATGGAGAGAGCTATTTTGTGAACTGTTTGAAATGATTCTTTCTCTGGGATAATCTAGTGTGCTTGTGGGGATGTCAGCGGGTTTGGGGGTTCACATGGAAATGGGTCTGCACATTGATTTGCGGATGTGCGAAGGTTTCAGGGTATGTTGGTGAATATGGATTTTGGAGTGTCGGTGAATTTGGGGGTCACACTGCTTTGGGCATTTGAGGGTGCACGGGGATTTGGGAGTATTTAGGGCTGCGCACAGATTTGGATGTCTCAGCGGATTTGGGGTTGCACACGAATTTGGGGAATCCTTCGATTTAGGGGTGTAATGAATCTCAAGGCTGTTTCATTTATAGATACTTCAGGAACAAATGCACTTTGAAATTTGAACTTTGACCTTGCCATTAGGTTTGAGGTGGAGGCAGCTATTCTGTGAAGTGTTTGAAATCATTCTTGCTCTGTGATAATCTAATGTGCGTGTGGGATGTCAGCGGGTTTGGGGTGCGCACGGATCTGGGTATGAGGGTTGATTTGGGAATGTCGGTAGGTTTGGGGTGCGCACAGATCTGGGTATGTAGGTGGATTTCTGGGTGTCGGATGGTTTGGGGTGAGCATGGATTTGTCGATGCACACTGATTTGGGGGTGAACTCTGAGTTGGGGTTTGCGGAAGTGCACAGATTTGCAGATATGGGAATCCCGGTGGATTTTCAAGAGTTTTGAATCTCGAGGTTGTTTCATTGGTATATTGTTTAATATTAAATGCAACCTGAACTTCGACCTCTGTTTTTGCTATTTGCTTTAAGTTGGAGGCAGATGTTTTGAGAACCGGTTGAAATGAATGATTCTTGCTCTGGGATTACCTGTTGATTTGTAGCTGTGACGAGTCTCAAGGCAGGTTTACAGTGGCAGCATATTCAATTGATCAGTCACCTTTGTTGGGACAGACTAACTCTCACATATGGTCTAAATATTAACTCATTAATGGAATCACAATCTGTCACCGTGGGGATTGCGCCGGTCAGACGTTATCAGGTGATGAACCGGTGAAATATCCGGTCACCTCGGGGCTTCAGTTCATTAATAAAGCCGCGTCCTGAGCACACGGCAGAGGCGGCCGCAGTGTCTCCGGTCCGGGCTCCAGCTCCTCACATTCACCGCCTCATCTCCCAGGTATTATTCCCGGGCGGATTGTCCCTTTGACCAGCAGCGGCGGAACATTGGGATAGTGTGTGTGGGGGGAGGGGCGCGAGGGGGATGGAGCAGAAATGCACCGTTCTGGAGAGTCGATACCTCAATGACCCCTCAGATATCAGTCAAACAACTACTCCTCATTCCCCCCGCCCATTGGTCGGTAGATATGTCCATTCTTTTCGCTTTCCCGCCCACCGAACTCACTGCCCGACCTTCCCACAAAATGGCGACGGTCTAGTTGGATGCTGGTTGGCTAATCCACTGTCAATAACACCAGTCTCCGCCTTCCACTTGAATGACTGGCTAAAGTGAAGAACGAGGGCAGGTGTGGATAGACGGCGGTGGAGACCTTGAAGCCACATTCCTGCCATTAACCGGACTGGGGTGTGGTGTAGAGAATTGATAGATAGATAGATAGATAGATAGATAGATAGATAGATAGATAGATAGATAGATAGATAGATAGATAGATAGATAGATACTTTATTCATCCCCATGGGGAAATTCAACTTTTTTTCCAATGTCCCATACACTTGTTGTAGCAAAACTAATTACATACAATACTTAACTCAGTAAAAAAAAATATGATATGCATCTAAATCACTATCTCAAAAAGCATTAATAATAGCTTTTAAAAAGTTGTTAAGTCCTGGCGGTTGAATTGTAAAGCCTAATGGCATTGGGGAGTATTGACCTCTTCATCCTGTCTAAGGAGCATTGCATCGATACTAACCTGTCGCTGAAACTGCTTCTCTGTCTCTCCAATTATGGAGAGTTTTCCATAATTGACCGTAGCCTACTCAGCGCCCTTCGCTCAGCTACCGATGTTAAACTCTCCAGTACTTTGCCCACGACAGAGCCCGCCTTCCTTACCAGCTTATTAAGACGTGAGGCGTCCCTCTTCTTAATGCTTCCTCCCCAACACGCCACCACAAAGAAGAGGGCGCTCTCCACAACTGACCTATAGAACATCTTCAGCATCTCACTACAGACATTGAATGACGCCAACCTTCTAAGGAAGTACATTCGACTCTGTGCCTTCCTGCACAAAGCATCTGTGTTGGCAGTCCAGTCTAGCTTCTCGTCTAACTGTACTCCCAGATACTTGTAGGTCTTAACCTGCTCCACACATTCTCCATTAATGATCACTGGCTCCATATGAGGCCTAGATCAAAACCCTCACTGCTTCCTTTTTCAAATGAAACCTAAATTGCCCCCGAAGTCCTATAGCTTGTCCGTAACAAAACACAATATCGTGAATTAAATTAAAATTACTGCATTACTTTATAAAGTCTTTAAATGAAAACCACACCACACAGAATGATGTTTCCCAACACGAACGATGAGTAATAAAGCATAGTGTGCTAAATTATAAGTCGTGTCAATGTAATTCCTTATTGCTTTGTTTTACTGTTGTTACGTACTCGTAGGTATCTGGTACTTGTCACGTGACCGTGGTGTTGAGCTGATGAAGATGAGGTAATGGTCATGTGATGGTGGCGTGACGTCATTTTCCCGCCAGTGAGAGGTCATGTTATAGGTTTTTCCAACAGGGTATAAAAGGAAGACCCCTCCCTGTGAGGCGGGGCAGTCAGTTGTTGACTTCACTGGTGACGCCATGCTGCTGCGTATTCTGATGTTATGACGCAGTTTCGTTTAAAAATGGAGATTTATTTTCTGCCTTAAGTTTTAAAAGGTTATTGCCGGTAGTTTCGCCACTAATACTGCCAGTTCAGCCTTGGAGAGTAAAATTCACCGGCATTCGGAGATCCCGAAGAATCAGGGAAAGTCGAAGGAAAGAAGTCTCTCCTAAGGAACTGAGTAAAACTTTGGACTTTCGCATTACTACTTCTAAGAACTCTTTTCGCATTATCGCTTTAAGAACTGTTCGAACTGCCACAGAGCAGTTAACTTCCGGTTACGTTAGTTTTGTTTACTTTTGTTTTTTTTTTTCAGTGTTTGGTAAATGTTTTTATTTGTTATATAAAAAAACCTGCCTCGGTTGTTGCCGAATCTGTTAACACCATAAACCCATAAACCCAACAGGTATGCATTCTGTACAGGTGTCTCCTTTGATGCCCTTTATCCCACCAGTCTCGATATAATTATTAACCCACCAACCCAGATTAATGCTAGTTGAAATTTTCACTGCTTTTGTATCTGAACCACTGTGTACAGGGATTCATAAGATGTGGAAATATAAACCAATACTCTGCCTATGAAATAATGTTTGATGAGTTTCCAACAGTAAATCTGTCCTACTGCAAGAATGACCTATTTTAAGACTCTTCAAAACCGAAGAGGCATCTGAACAAATGACATCTTTACATGAACAAGTTTCCACCACCCACTGTAAGCCTAAAATGATGGAAACAAATTCTACTATATATACTGATAAATGGCTGGTAAGTTGTTTCTTTATCTTTACTTGTAATTCATGCACAAAAACAATCCCAGTTATCTTTTGATTCTACTGCAGCGATGTTTAACATTTCATAATAATAATCATATCATAATAATCATAATAATTTTCCACATTATACTGACGAATCTAGATTCTAAAGCATAACAGGATCTTTAGACTTCATTAAATTGTGTATCCTAAAATTAACTAAAGGCATTGAGAAAAACAATGTGGGGTTACCAAGAACGCGACAGTGGGACATATTGCATAATCCAATGAACGCATATTCCCAGCGTGATTAGAACCCAGTCCCTGGACAACAAGCTGTGTGAACTGACAGCCAGAATCTCTCACCAGCGGGAAACAAAATAATAAAACGTTTTGTGCTTTGTGGAGACCTGATTGACGGAGGAGACACCGGACCACGCCATCGAACCCTTTGAGTTCTCCCTGTTCCCTGGGGACAGGTGGAAACCCCTCACTGGGAAGAGTAAAGGAGGTGGGGTATGCTTCCTGGTCAACAATGCTTGGTGCAACCCCCAGAATATACATGTGCTCCAATCCTTTGTTGCCCAGATGTGGAGCAGCTGTTTAGACCCTACTGGCTGCCCAGGGAGTTCACGGTGTTATCATCACAGCGGTGTACATTCCGCCCCAGGCTGATACTGACCTGGCCCTCAAGGAACTGTACGAAACCCTCAACACGCTGAAGACTGCCCACCCAGAGGCTGCCTTCATTGTCGCCGTGACTTTAATCCAGCATCGCTGACTGAAGTCCCTCCGAAGTGTTGTCAGCACATCCAGGTGAGCGCTCGGGGAGCTGGCACACTCGACCTTTCCATAACGCTTACAAAGTGCTCTTCCAACCACACTTCAACAATCAGATCACTCTTTGATCCGGCTTCTGCCGATGTACAGGCAAAAGCTGAAACAAGAGGCAGCCATAGGTGAACCGTCCACTGTTGGTCAACCAATCGGTCTTCATGCTACAGGACTGCTTGGATGACATCAATTGGATTGTCTTCCATGATGAGGATGTGACCAAGTTCACGATGGAGTCATGTGCTTCATCTGAAAGTTCATCGAGAATGTTGTTCTCCAGAAATCGGTCAACGTCGTTTCTTTATCGTTACCTATAATTTGGGCACAAAAAGAGCCACACAATCAATCCCAGTTAAATTATATTTCGATCCTTCTGTAAAATGGCTAACATATCACAAGAAATTTCCTTAATATACCAATGAACTAACAGATTCTCAGGCATAACAAAATCCTGAGACGTTATTAAATCATGCATCCCAAAATCAATAAAGGCATTTACAAAAACAATTTGGGGTTGCCGAGAATGCCACAGTGGAATATGTTACATAATTCAACGAACCCACATTCCCAGCTTAATAAGAACGCAAGCTCCCAAAACTATAACACTCTTCTTGTGATGTTCCCAACAGTCCTCCAACACACCTCTAACAGGATGATCATTTCTTTGCTCCTTCAAATTAATTCAATACGTTAACATTAAATTCAATCTCCGCAAAATCAATCAGTAAACCTGAAACAGGAGACGACCTTACTGCACCACAACAGAATCTTAAAGCCTGTGCTTGTCTCACAGCCAAACATTTGAAAGTTGGAGATGAAGCTGATCCATGAGCCACAGAATCAAGACAAGATCTAATGAAACAAATGTAAATGGTCAGCAGAGATTTTCACGTCGCTCCCGAAGAATATCCACAGAGACACCGAGAATATTTATTGCTCCTTTATATTTATCAATTATTTTACTGATACGGTGCTTCCATGTCAGTTCATTGTGCATCCACCTGCCTGGAAATCTCACCACTGACACGTCTTCAAGAGTTTGATCAGATGATTTCAGATCAAGGGCAGGACTATTAATCCTGTTTATAAAACATTTGACGTGTTTCTTGCCACTGAAAGCTTAAGTCCCATCGATTTGCCAACTGATTAATTGCTAATGGCATCCTATATACAGTTAAATTGATATTTCTATCTCTAATCCAGAAACCTCCAGCATCTGCGATTAGTGATATACCCACCCCTGCACCTATCTCAGAGAAAATATTATTAATTATAATAAGAAATAATTCTGCCTTGTGGGATCCCAATCTCTATCTCAGAAACCCGTGTATAACTTGTCCACCGGCACCTGCACAAGGCGAATAAATAAAAAAATCTCATAAAACTTTACAGTCTTTAACTATGATCCAAAGGCCTGTGTAAAAGCTAAGGAACCGGCATATAAGTAGTGAAACAGGGATTTCGGCTCATCATTATATCCCAGTTATCTGCCTTCTCCAATTCAGCGTTTGGTCTATTGCCTTCTCTGCCTTGGTGATTCAAATGCTCAAAGAGATGGTCTTTAAATACCTGCCTGCAACATGTCCTCCGTCATTATGTTCCAGATGGTAACCTTCAGAGGCAATTATTCCTCAGATCCCCTCTAAACCTCACACTTTTCTTCTTAAAACTCTCCTTGCATTCAGATCTCTTTCTGGAATCACAGAGTCCCAATGAACAGAAAGTGTGGTTCCTTCCAAATGGTCTATGCCCATTTGAATTCATCCCATTTGCCTGCGTTTAGCCCATGACCCTGTAATCAGGTACTATCCATTAGCCTGTAAAGATATCCTTTAAACCCACTTGCTGAACTCAACCCTACCACTTCCTATAGTCGCTCCTTCCACATCCCCATCATTGTCTGTGGATAAAATGTCCCCTTTTGGTCTTTCTCCTCTTACGTAAAATCTATGCCCTTGAGTTTTACAACAACCCCCTCGTGCTTGAACAGGCGATGTCCATTTATATTATCGATGCACCTCATGTTCCTTGTCTTCTTTAAGAATACCTCTCAACTTTAGATGTTCCAGGAGAACATTGTTCCCACCAATGCGGTCTCTCCTTCTACCTCAGTCCATACCACATATTCTGGTGAATCTCCAGTGTAATTAAACATCTCCTGTCGTGTCGCACCAGAAGTATACACTTTTCAAGCTTTTGAAACAATTCATGTTTTAAGAAGTCCTTCCAAGAGTTCTGTTCAGTACTTTCCTAATAACGACAGGTATCCGACTGGATGCCTTCATTCTATTTACCCGTCTCAACACCTTTAGGTACCGCTGTTCCTCTGCGTCAATGCTACGCCTTCTGCAAGAAATTCAGAAGGCGCAGGATAGATATATCCCGGAGAAGAAGTATTTTAAAGGGAGGATGAGGCTAAGCAAAAGAAGGGGCATAGAATATAGCAACTATTTGTAGAAAGCTAGAGGAATGGAAAGCTTTTATAACTCAACAGTATCGACGTTCAGAAGTTCAAAGTACATTTATTATCAATGTATATATACTGCATACAACCTTGAGACTCGTCTCCATACCGGCAGCCACAAAACAAAGAAATCTCCTAGAACTTATTAAAGAAAGAAAACCGTCAAACACCCGATGTACAGAAAAAAGAAACAGATCTTGCAGACATCAAAAGTCAGCACATAACATATTGAACTGAAGTGCTCGATAGTGAGTCTAAAGCCACAGAACCAGTCATCACTGCAGCCGATTCAGGAGCCCGTTTATTGCAGACCAGCGCAGGGACAAGGAAACCCCGCAGTGCTGTGATCTGAACTTACCTGTCCTGTCCTCCAGCCCCAACACCCTGACATTTTCAGCCTGTCCTAGTACTTCAACCTCCTGAATCTCAGGTCATTCCACGCCTTTGTTTCTGGGCCCTGCCGCGTCATAACGCTCTCAGCCATCTCAATGCGGAATGCAAAGAAAACAAAGCAGTGAGGACAGAAACGATGAATATCAGGGTAA